>NC_091462.1:24135624-24323124 GCF_027789765.1 Dendropsophus ebraccatus | reverse complement strand
CTCCCTGCTTTGACTGATTTAAATGCATGGTTCAGTGCTGGAATGTGATCTCTGTAAGACAATCAACCAAGACAAGGGTGGGGGAGGGAGGGAGGAGGCATGCATTCTGACCCTAAACACAGCCCCCTTGACTCTTCAGCTCAAAGTCTGATCTAGAGCTGACAGTTTCCCTTTAAGACTAAAGAAGTCACTGGCTTGGGGTTTTCTTCATGCCCAAAGACAGTAATGGAAAAGGCCATACAGACTTGTAGCCATCTCTCTTATATGTGTTTGCAGTATGTGGTGTTTCTGGCTGTGTTTAGGGGTACTGTGATATATATATATATATATATATATATATATATATATATATATATATATATATATACAGTGGTACCTTGGTTTAAGAGTAACTTGGATTAAGAGCGTTTTACAAGAAGAGCTCACAGTTTTTCAAAATTGTAACTTGGTTTAAAGGGGTTGTCCAGCGTGGGGGCACTTTTTTGGGGGGTCCGGGGAGGAGGTGGCTGAAATAAAAGACGTTCACTCACCTCGGGGAGGTGAGTGAACGTCTTTTATTTCAGCCACCTCCTCCCCGGTCCCCCCAAAAAAGTGCCCCCACACTGGACAACCCCTTTAAGAGCATTGCTTTAGTTTAAGAGCCCCTGTACTTGGTGGGAGAGGGAGTGGGGGAGGGGCACAGTTTGCATAGTGTGGTCTACAGCATTGTACTCATGTTCCCTGCAGTCTCTGTCATCCCTTGTGTTTCCCATCCTCTCCATTCCTGATATAATATGCCTGTACTTACACTAAGTTTTTGTCACTGTCCTCCTGCACAGCTCTTTGATACTCACTTCCTGATTGGTCCATGCTTAACACACACCCCTTCCCCATTGCTGTCATGTGACCACACAGACCTCTGGCAGCAGCTCTGCTTCTCTATTCTAGCCTGTTGTACTACATTACTGCATTATGGGAATCTGCAGTTCCATCCTGTATCTACAAACTGCTGCTGTGTTATCAGGTTTATGCAGTTACTATACAATATACTCCACATGCTGATTGCTATACTGTACTGTAACTTATAATTTCACATATTCAGCTGTTTCTAAATGTTATTCAGAATTTTAAAAAAAATCTATATTTTTGGGGTGTGGAACCAATTGTCTGCATTTCAGTGATTTCTTATGGAAAAATTTGCTTTGGTTTAAGAGTGGATTTGGATTACAAGCACAGTCCCAGAACGAATTATGCTCGTAATCCAAGGCACCTCTATATATACAGTATATTTATATATATATATATATATATATATATATGTTTCTGTTGCTGATACACTTGTATGGGAATTCACACAATGTAATCTAAGCTGCTTTATGTATGCTGATGTGGTCAGAACACTGTATATCCAAAACTTATCAAGTTGTGTTGATCCAGAGAAAGGCATAAATCCTTGGGTGGATATATTGGAGTTGGACAGTATGAGTGGTATTAGCCCCCACTGTTCCATATTCCACCAATGTTTAATAGGTATTATATGCGGGCATTCTTTAGCTTAAATAGCTCTATATATATATATATATATATATATATATATATATATATATATATATATATATATACTTTATATATGAGGTATATACTGTATACCTCATATATAAAGTTTTGAGGTTTGTCTAATTGCTATCTTATCTTGTATATAGTTATACAAAGTTTAACTTAAAAAAAAAAGTTTAACTTAGGAAGAGATGGCCTCAATGCACCCAAAGCTAACCTGCCTAATAGGAGTCTGAAGAGCCTGTAATGCGTTTATCCAATGTTCCTCCTCCATCCTCTAAACTCGTTGTTCTGTCTTCTGACATAATATCTTGAATTTTCTTTTATCAAAAGGTACATGGCTCCGGAATTACTTGATGATTCGATAAATATGAACCACTTTGAGTCATTCAAATGCGCAGACATCTACTCCCTGGGCTTAGTATATTGGGAAATAGCCCGGAGATGTTCTGTGGGAGGTTGGTAGATGTTTTTTTTTTTTTGTTAATTTTTCCTTTTATTAGGTTAATTTGATTTATATTTATTAGGTTGTTCCTGTTATTTTATGTCATTAGTCAACAAGCTCAAAAACATTCTTAGCCTATAGCCATACTAGATATTCCTGTTATTGTCTAGCGGTGATAACCATCCCTGTCTCTTTAGCCTTTTTCCATTTAGTAATAATAAATGGGTTGTATATGTATGATGCTATATTTTAGGATTTTTAAAATCGTTCTCTTGCAAAAAAATAAAAAACCTCTTGTGCTATACCCTAGAAACATAGAAGATTGTCGGCAGAAAAAGCCCCCTTGGTCCATCTAGTATTTTATATTATATTTTAAATATTTTAGTATTTCCCTTCTTATTATCTTAGGATAGATATATGTATATCCCAGGCCGGTTTACATTGCTATTGTAGATTTACCAACCACATCTGCTGGGAGTTTGTTTCAAGCATCTACTACTCTTTCAGTAAAGTAATATTTTCTCATGTTGCTTCTAAACTTTCCCCCAACTAACCTCTCACTGTGTTCCCTTGAACCTTATTTAGTCCTGTAACATATATAAAGGTTTCAATCATGTCCCCCCTTTCCCTTCTTTCCTCCAGACTTTACAGATTCAAATCCTTCTGTCTTTCCTGATATGTTTTATGCCTGGCACCCTCCACCATTTTTGTAGTCCATCTCTGAACCCGTTCTATTTTATCAATTTCTTTATGGAGGTGAGGTCTCCAGAACTGGACACAGTATTCCAGATGTGATGACACTAGAGCTCTATACAGCGGGATCACAATCTCCCTCTTCCTTCTGGCTATACCTCTAGCTATACAGCCCAGCATACAATTATATACAGCCCAGCATATGATTTGCTTTCCCTACCGCCTGGTTGCACTGGTGACTCATTTTAAGGCTGTCAAAAATCACTACTTCTAAATCCTTCTCTTCTGAAGTCTTTGCTAATACAGAACTGCCGATATGATACTCAGTGCATTCAGGAATATCAACCCTATTGCACACTTTTGTGTCATCAGCAAACAAACAAACTTTACCTACCAACCCTTCTCCTATGTCACTATCCTTACCTACCAAACCTTCTCCTATATCACTATCCTTACCTTCCAAACCTTCTCCTATGTCACTGTCCTTACCTACCAAACCTTCTCCTATGTCACTATCCTTACCTACCAAACCTTCTCCTATGTCACTATCCTTACCTACCAAACCTTCTCCTATATCACTATCCTTACTTACCAAACCTTCTCCTATGTCACTATCCTTACCTACCAAACCTTCTCCTATGTCACTATCCTTACTTACCAAACCTTCTCCTATATCACTATCCTTACTTACCAAACCTTCTCCTATGTCACTAACCTTACCTACCAAACCAAACCTTCTCCTATGTCACTGTCCTTACCTACCAAACCTTCTCCTATGTCACTATCCTTACCTACCAATCCAAACCTTCTCCTATGTCACTTACAAACATAACAAAAAGAATAGGACCCAGAAGAGACCCTTGTTGCCACCACTTACCAGTAACCAGTTACACTCCATTACCAACAACCCTCTGATATCTATTCCTCAGTCAACCACAGATCCTCCAAAACTATCCAGGGATCAAGTCCAAATTTCCTTAAGTTCTCAGCTCATTATGAAGAACTGTATCAAAAGCTTTACTGAGGTCCAGCTATGCATTATCCACAACACCACCTTCATCCAACAGAAGATGTCTTCTCTTCTTATTAATTCTTACTTTTGCCCCTGACTTCTTGCTACCACTCAGTGCCCCATTAGGAATCACAGTATCATGCTCCTCAGCAGCCATGTCTCCATTAGCAACAACATCCCTATCTAAATCAGCAAGAACACTAAAGCAATTATACACCGAGAGGTTAAATGTACCGTATTTCTTCTTTTGCTGCAGGTGTTGTGGATGACCACCAGTTGCCTTACTACGATATGGTGCCTTCTGATCCTTCATTGGAAGATATGAGAAAAGTTGTTTGTGACCAAAAATTACGACCAAGCATACCTAACCAATGGCAAAGCTTTGAGGTATTTAGTAAATGTGAAGATAAGTGACAACCTTAGGTTGGATGGTTCCCTATGTATAACCTTATATATTTAGGGATCGAAGTGTACAGAAATCCAAACAAGTTCTAAATCTCATATCTAAAAGAATAATACAAATTGTATGGTACTCTTTTAGGCAGTACAATTCTACATGCCAAGGTGTAGTCAAGGAAAGGTCTTAGCTTAGAAATCCAGGATTTCTTTCTACGGACTTTGTATGTATTGTATCTGGTATTGCAGCTCTGCTCCATTGAAAGGGAATCCAGGATTAGAAAAAGCATAGTTACTTTTTTGTAAAACAGCACCATCCCCTGTACTCAGGTTGTGTGGTATTGCAATTAAGCTCCATTAACTTCAATGGAACTGGGCTGCAAAACCCCAACTGAGCACAGCAGTAGTTTTGAGCGAAATTGCCAAACCATTTGGGTTCATTAGGTTCTCCGAACTCAAACACTTGGCATTTGACTCTAGGGTTCGACCATATTCTCCGAACCTAAACGTTTCGCATTTGACTCTTGGCGTCTGGAGAAGTTAGATGCCACCCTAGGGCTGCCAGGACTCAATAGAGCAGCATCCAAAAGTCCAAAGGCCAAAGTCAATTGCCAAGGTTCGGGGAACGGTGCTCAACCCGGGCGTCAATTGCCAAGTGTTTGAGTTGCCAAACCCAAACAGTTTGGTAACTCCACTTAACACTAGACAGGAACCTGGGCAACCCCTTAAAGTGAAGACAAACAAAGCATGGCTGAATATGCACAATAATTCCTCTAGGTGACGTATCCATAATTAAAAAAATAATGCCACAGATTTCCAGCCAGGCTCACTAATTTCTAATATTGTTTTCAGGCCCTCAGAGTCATGGGCAGGATCATGAGAGAATGTTGGTATGCCAATGGCAAGGCTCGGCTGACAGCACTGAGGATAAAGAAGACCCTCTCCCAGTTGTGCGTAGAGGAAGATTTCAAGCTTTAATTCGGCTGCTGGAAGACCAAGACAATCCCAAGACGTGGGGGGTTTGTTTGTAGTTGTGTTTGCTCTACCTCAAAAGTAACAAGTGCCAGACTGGAGAACGGAGGATAAATGGACTCTTGGTTTGTATTGTTTGGTGAATGACAGAGCTGATGTACTGGTCTTTAGGATGAGGTCTGCTATATAAAAACCGAGAAAAACACCATCCAAAGCTGGTGATGGCACCTGGGCAGATGCCAGGGCCCACTGGGCTCTACCTTTGTCCAGCCCAGGCTGAGCCCACCGTGACTTTGGTGCCCACGGCTCACATACATCTGATGAAGGCCCGGATTAATAGGCCACACAGAAGTCAGCGTATGCTTGCTAAGATATAATATATGTATATATACAATAATATAATACATTATTTGAAGGACAGTATAAGCTTATAAACATTTAAAATATTTCATTTTTATTTTTAAAAAAACAAATTTTAAATTTCCAGGTCAAAAATATCTGCCGGTGTATAGATAGAGAGATGCAGAATATTTAACATAGGATTTTGATTTGGTGTTTGTTTTTGAATGTATTATGTCTAAGGGAATGTTTTTTTGCTCATGCTACTTACTGTATTAAGCTTTCTCGTGTTATATTTCAATATTCCAGATGGTGGTATAAAACATATACATATATAAAAAAAAATAAAAATAAAAATAAAAAAAAAAAAAATATATATATATATATATATATATATATATATATAATTATCAGTACATTCCACAATAGCACTTATTGCCAACAGCAGTTAGGGTGGTTTGACCCAGTGTTTTTAGAAAAATGTTTTATTTCCTTTTATTTCCTTTTACAGCTTTTTGTTAAAGAGGCATTGCTGCAAATGATTAATTGTGATCACAAGCAGTTTTGCTTTATACTCTCTTCACTGCAGCTTGTCCACATTAGGGAGCAGAGAATCCTGGGGGTGCTTGCATTATATGGTCAGCTCTCCTGTCACACGGCACAAGAACCTCTGTAACCACACAGTGACATTATACTGACTGAACTGTTGCATAACACGGAGCATTGTCTTTTGGTACACTAATAATATAATTAGCCCAATTAGTTAATTGCCCTCAGTTTAATATACAAAATGCTTGAACGACGAGGTGTCTTTTCTTGCATGAGCGCACAGGACTGGGGCTTGGCCTGTGTTTGGTCTCTTTTTTTTTTAAAACAGAGAATAGACCAAATATCGTCACGGAGGAAGCATGGATCGCAGAGTGGCCATATGTATAAATTGATTTAAACATAAAAAAACGCCTGTTGATTTCTTTAAAAATTAATTTCCAACAGGTACGCTTTATAAGCACAGTGCGGATAGACGTTTGCTGAATTCCTATAGTGATATATGTAAAGCTTTACAAGCAGTTTTTCATCTGTGATGTTTTTCTACTGTTTTGATGTGGTTTTTTTTAGGTCCATGACATTTTCCCCCCCAAAAAAATGAAGGTGTTTTTTTTCAGGCGTTTTCTTGTAGGCTTCTCTAAGGAACTTAAAAACATTAATAATTGTCACACACCCCAAAAAATTAAGAAAAAAACATACATAAAAATTCCCAATATATTTTAGAAGCCACAAAAAAGCAAAAATAAAATAAATAAATAAAAAAATTGAACCGCCACAAAAGTTCTTTAATGGGATATCTGATAATAGAATTTTTTGCTTATGGGCTATGTATGAACTGCAATAACAGACACAACCTATGGATAAGAGTGGGGCCCTTTCCTGGAAATATAAATATATATATATATATATATATATATATATATATATATATATATATGTGTGTATATATATATATATATATATATATATATATATATATAAAAAAAAATATATATATATATATATGTATATATATATATATTAGACTCCTCTTATCACCACACACAGAGCAGGAAGTCTCCGCTTAATTTTGGCCCCAGTGCTGTAAATGAAAACTAACAGATCTCAGGATTATTTTATAATATAGATAGAAAAATGGAAAATTTGAAAAAAAAGTCATAAAATAATTCTTTAAAAATATGTTTAATATAAAAACATTATTTAAACCATAAGTCATTGTCTGATCATAAATTCCCTTTAAATGGGTCATCAGGGATTAGAAGAAAGCTAATTTCTTGCAAAAACAGCACCACCCCTGTCCCTAGATTTTGTGTGGTATTACAATCTAGCTCTATTCACTTCAATTAAAATGAGCTGCAAAACCCACAACCAGTTGAGGGCAAGATTGGTGCTGTTTCTGGAAGAAAGTGGCCATATTTTTCTAAGCCTACATAGTTCTTTTAATGGAGAAGCTTGCAGGTCAATGAGCACCTCATCTGTGGTCACTACTTTATTGGTGTCAGCACCTGGACTGGTCCCATCCTGTAGGAATTGTTGGGTCCCAGTTCCCAGATCCCACCAGTATGATGTGTCTCATTGATAGGCCATAGAATTTATTTTGGAACAAGCCTTTTAAACCACTTGTCAGGGTGAGTTTGTTGTATCACATTGTGCCTCTTGTAATTGTATAGGTTCATCCATTGTATAGGTTCATGCATGTATCCATGCAGTCCTGCATCCACCTTCTTCAGGCAGCGGGATTCAAATGATGATCCTTCGGGTTTGTACAAACCCAAACTTACTTGAAGTTTGCTCATCTCTAGTCATCAGTATAAGAACTGCTTGCCACCTAGGAAGGATAAAATCATTTTTGCGCCATAAGGTAGCTTTAAAGGAGACGTCCGGGGAGTTTAAAAATTAGGCAGCTGGCAGAGGCAGGGGGGTATTTGATCAGGAGTAGGCACTTACCGCTTCCCATGCCCTTGGTGAGTGGCAGGACTGGCCGTGGGACCCCTGCTGGACTCCGGGATCTCCGGGGTGTACTCATCGCAACCCAGCTGATGGACTGGCCGCTCAGCCAGTCAGTGACTGAAGCGGGACACCGCTCCAGTCACTGAATGGCTGAGAGGCCAGTCCATCAGCCAGGACAAGCATTTTCCCCCAGGTCGTGACACCATCACAACTCGGGGGGAAATGATTTCTGGCGGGGGTCCCAGGGCTGGTCCCACCGTTCACCGTGGGCACGAGGAAAGGTAAGTACTCCTGATCAAATTCCTCCCTGCCCCTGCCGGCTGCCAAATTTTCTAAATCCCCAGACTTCTCCTTTAAATGTTTCTCAGTGACTCTGAAGTTGCTAGTTTTGTTCCTGTAGCCACCATGGATTGGACTCACAGTCATGGGTGCCACATTCCTGTATCAGGGTCCTACATTTCAGTAGCATACATTTACCTGTAATGCCATATCTGTGAATGGATGCCCTTTGTTTCTTCATCTGACAATGTTTGTTGTACGCTGCGTTGAGATAAAGCCATCACTTTGTATTCTGCTCTGCCATTTACTATAACATTATTTTTATCTTACTGCCTCTATGGCCAGGAACTCTACAGTATATGCTGCCCTCTATCGCCTCTGTGCACCGGGCCTGATTATAGGGATGGCGCTAGCATCCTTAGGCCACCACCATCTTGGGGACCTACTGTAGATGGCCTTCACTACCCACTCTTCTTGATGGTTGTTCTGTAGTCCTATCCAGTCCAGAAGATTTGGTTGGTGGCCATAGGTGCTCGCTCAGCATGCTTGAGTCCCCTTGTTTGGCATTTGAATACCAGTTGGATGGATACAGCCATAGGCCATGAGCTGTATTCATGTTTTTTTTTTTATCAGACTCCCTAGGACTGCATCCAACTTCTTCAGCCACCAGTATTCAAATGCCAAGCAAGCGTGCTTGAGTTGTGCTCATCTTTAGTCTTTATAAATACCATAGACTTCAGTGGAGAGAGACACAGATTTGTCTCCTGTGCTAGCATATATGGGATGGTGTCAAAAATGTATCCCGACTTATACCATGGTTTGCCTGTTCGTGGACCAAATGTAGTCTATTTTTGACTATGGTTGGTTTTCTTTATGCCGATATACATTTCATTTGAGTAATAGGAAGTAAAACTAAAAAGTAAACTTCTCTGCTCAAGGAAAGTGTCGTGGTATATGTCGAAAAATACTTTTATGATGGTATCTTAGTGTGTATGGGTAGAGGTGACAGGAAACGTGATGTAAATGGGGCCTATGGAGTATATTTGGGACTTTCTTAGTAATAGTGATGACAACCACGGCTAAAGTTATTGCTGTGGAATACGGAGGTCTGATCCTGAAGGCTCCTTGGGCAAGGTCTCTTCACTGATCCTGAAGGCTCCTTGGGGGAGGTCTCTTCACTGATCCTGAAGGCTCCTTGGGGGAGGTCTCTTCACTGATCCTGAAGGCTCCTTGGGGGAGGTCTGTTCACTGATCCTGAATGCTCCTTGGAGGAGGTCTCTTCACTGATCCTAAATGCTCCATGGGGGAGGTCTGTTCACTGATCCTAAAGGCCCCTTGGGGGAGGTCTGTTCACTGATCCTGAAGGCTCCTTGGGGGACGTCTGTTCACTGATCCTGAAGGCTCCTTGGGGGACGTCTGTTGACTGATCCTGAAGGCTCCTTGGGGGAGGTCTGTTCACTGATCCTGAAGGCTCCTTGGGGGAGGTCTGTTCACTGATCCTGAAGGCTCCTTGGGGGAGGTCTGTTCATTGATCCTGAAGGCTCCTTGGGGGAGGTCTGTTCACTGATCCTAAAGGCCCCTTGGGGGAGGTCTATTCACTGATCCTGAAGGCTCCTTGGGGGAGGTTTGTTCACTGATCCTGAAGGCTCCTTGGGAGAGGTTTGTTCACTGATCCTGAAGGCTCCTTGGGGGAGGTCTGTACACTGATCCTGAAGGTTTATTGGGGGGAGGTCTATTCATATTGTGTAAAATGTTGTGATTAAAGTTTACCATATATTGTGAAACATCTATTCCGCTTACAAGCAGCAGTTCAAATATTTTGCTTTCAATTTCAATTTATTTTTATTACCGACTTATATTTTGTTTGTTTTTACGTGTACAGTATCTCCCTAGTTAGTACTGGAGGATTGAATTATCTTTGTTATATCAGCACAATGAGACGTGTCAGGAACACTGATTATCTGCTTAGTGAGTGCCTCAGGTGCTGGGTTAATATGGAACAAACGAACCGATCTCCTGCAGAGCGGGCAAACAAGCTGTGCACGGATAGAAGGAAGGAACATGTTAATTACAGAGCCTAATAATTGCTTGTTATACAAATTCATTGTGTTGGATTATTGAACAATTTCATGTAGAAATAAAAACATCTATATGGAATTCCAGGATCAGGTTGGAATAACTATCCATACGTTGTGGGGTGTATTTCTGTCTCGCCCATGCTATACCACATTGTTATATGAATAGGTTCAACAATCTGTGCTGAGTAATTTCTGATAAATCTGATAAATCTGCATATTATATGGTTCATATTGTATGGAGCACTACTTTATGTGGTCCAGTTCCATGTATAGACATAGAAAAAATATTACATGCTGTATGCCTTTAGCCACCAGAAGAGGGAGCTTAAAAGCTGCCAGCATACTTGACTGTTAAAGGGGTACTCTGGGTGGGAGCATTTTTCATATATGGCAAGGGATGGGTCATTTGAAAATAATAAATCACACTTACCACCCTGGCTGCTGCAGTGCCACTGGCATTTTACAGATCCAGATCCATCCTGTCCACTTCTGGGTCCTGGGGCCATGAGGATGCAGGCCTGCCCAGCCATTAAGCGGCTGGGACACCACTGCAGCCACTGATTGGCTTGGCCAGTCTGCAACTTCACGGCCCCAGGACCCAGAAGTGGCTGAACAGCAAGACAGATCGGTAAGCCAGGGGGGTAAGTGTGGGAGCCAGGGAGGTAAGTGCACTTTATTGTTTTTAAACAACCTATTCCTGGGCATATATTAAAAAAAGGCCTCTGCCCAGAGTACTCCTTTAACCTCTATGAAACATCCATGTACACTTGGGAAATATGGAGCAGGCTCATCTGGTGTCAGCTGTATTATACTGTATTTAACTAAATGTTAAATGGGGCAGCACGGTGGCTCAGTGATTAGCACTGTAGCCTTGCAGCGCTGGGGTCCTGGGTTCAAATCCCATCAAGGACAACATCTGCTAAGAGTTTGTATGTTCTCTCCGTGTTTGTGTAGGTTTCCTCCAGGTACTCTGGTTTCCTCCCATACCCAGAACAAACAGATAGGTGGATTTAGATTGTGAGCCCTAATGGGGACAGGGAGCGATAATTGGCAAAAGTGTAAAGTGCTGCGGAATCTGTGTGCGCTATACAAATAAATAAAGGCATTATTAAATGTCAGAATATTTTACTATAACGTGGCCAACCCCTTTAATTTCCGGCACCCATTTTTGCAATAGTGACAACAGGAAGTGCCGCTACATCGGTCGTCACTTCTAAATTATCTTCTGATGATAAAACGGTTACTGACACCAGCACAAGAGTTTGTTTTGTGTTGTACTGTATACTGTATGCGTGTTCTATATACTGACCATACAATGTAGGGTGTACACAGCATAATGAAAATCAACATCACATGCACATTGCGTATATGAAGAATACAATGTCAAGCATTGGCTTATTAGGTATATCTGGACTATTAAATGTATTTTTTTCCATGTATCATTTTTATGAACTTGTATTGTTTTGTACAGTGGTAACTATAGTCAACTCTATCAGTGTTTCAGTGAAATTAAAGTATATATTTTAAATAAAAAAAAATGGAACATGTACTTTGTTGTGTTCTGCATCAGAGAAAACTCTCATTTCCACCACAAGGGGAAGTTGTGACCAACCAAGCAGTTTTGCCGCAGTGACCACCATAAGGGAATTGTACTGTAATATACATGGTGGCCATTCAGATGACAAAAATTAAACCCTTAAGACTTCCAGTACTTACTAGTTGATGTATGCCCTGCAGGAAGTGCTCTCTGCTGCCTCCTCTGTCCATGTCAGGAACTGTGCAGAGTAGTAGCAAATCCCCATAGAAAACCTCTCCTGCTCTGGACAGTTCCTGACATGGACAGAGGTGGCAGGGGAGAGCACTGTGTCAGACTGGAATGAATACACCACTTCTTGCAGGATATGCAGCAGCTGAAAGTACTGGAAGACGAGTATTATTTATATTTTTTGAATAGAAGTAATTTACAATTCTGTACAACACTCTATCACCAACTGATTTGAAAACAATTTATTTTTCTCCAGAGTGCCCCTTTAAATCCACAAGAGCAAGTGCCACTTATACAGAGCAGCTCTTCAATCTGTCTCATGAAGAAGTCACAGAATTTGCACAGAAAGTGTATACTTTTGGAATATGGACCAAACAGAGTCACAACTGGACTCTCTTTACTATAAGGTACATTGCTTTGTTTTTTTACCTTAAGGGATTGGCGCTGGCGATTGATTCTAATAGAGCCACGTCACAGAGGGGGGCTGGCGGGCTCGCCCCCAGTGCTTCGAGACGATACTTGAGAACAGATTGTCGCCATGGCGCGGGAACCGGGTGGCAGTTCAAAAAAAGGACTTTGCCTCCGGCATGCCTTCGCTGATCTGTTAATGTAAGAACCGCAAAGCAATGTACCTGATGGTCCATTGGCTTTAAAGTTAATGGACAAGTTGGCCTCTGTCAGCTTCCCAACATAAAACCAGAAAGAAGGACAGAAGTATGGAGTGGATGTAAGCGTATGGCTCGTTTACCCAAGCTGTGCCTCCAAGCCACGGATTGATCAGGAAACTGACAAAATGACATGCCAGCATATCTCTGCTCAGACAGACATGGGCCTCATTCATTTCAATGGCTTATTAGTGTAATACAGGCCAAGGGAGGTGCTGCAGAGTGAGAGATACTCCCTGTAACTGCTCTTCACTCCGGCCAAAAGATAAAGGTCCTATACAGGCACAGGCGATCCCCTTCTGCTACTGTAGAATTGCCTATAAGGGTGTATGAAAAATGTTTTTCTAATCTGTTTGACCTTTTAATAGGGCATCCTGCTTAAACATAACTTTTCATATGTTGCTGTCCATGCTGAGACTAACAATTCTTTCCATACTTGTTATTAGCTATTCAGTCTCATTCCCCCTGTTCTGAGCTGCTGCTTTCTGCTAAAGACACAAAAAACTGTATGTGAGCTAGTCTCTCTGACTCCTACTTCTTCCCCCTCCCTGTAAACAAGTGCCTGGCAGGCTTTATCTGCAACTTTGTAGCATCTTTGTAATGCTGGGAGGGTTAATCTAAAGGTCACGTTGCTGATGAACTTACTGTGATTAATCCCCCTGCTATTACAAAGTTGCAGATAGGGACTTGTTTACATCAGCTGTCTCAGAATGGAGGAGGGAGGAGGGGGAAACAGAGAGGAAAGCTCACACAGTTTTTTTGGGTCTTCAGCAGAAAGCAGCAGCTCAGAACTCGGAGAAGGAGACTGAATAGATAATAAGAAGTATGGAATGAATTGTTAGTCTCACCATGGGCAACAAAATATGAAACGTTTGAGTGGAATACCCCTTTAAGACAACCTGCTTTAGACAATCCTCTAAATCAGAATTATGCTGATTATAGTGAAAAGTAAATAAAAGTTTACACCCACATCATTATTAGCGTATAGATATAAGTATTATATGGGTGCCAAGAACATATTAAAGCGTAACTGTCATTTCAGGGTCATTTTTCTGAAAACAATAAATATTAATAGTACAAGCGATTTTAAGAAACTCTGTAATAGGTTTTATTTACCAAAAGAGTTTAATTCTGTACTGAAAAAGCTGGTTTTCTAGCTCCCCCCTGACTTCAGAAGAAGCAGGATTTCTGTATCCATTATGCTCTATGGAGAGGGGAGGGGCTGAGAGGAGTGAGTGAGCATGGAACAGTCCTGCACAGCACAACACCCTGCAATCTTCTCTCAGCAAGTTCCTAGATAAGCACTGACCTATCTGACCCCTGAATCCAGCGTTTTAGGTGCCCAGATAGTCTACAAACAGCTGACCTTCATGTCTTCTCTTCCTACTCCCTCATCTCCCTCGGCCCCTCCCCCCTCCATAGGATATAATGGAGACAGCAGAACCCATCTTCACTGGCTTCTCTGTGATGAAGACAGCTTTTCCTGATAATGCACAGATTAGAAGTGAGGGGGGAGGCTTGGAGATTGTTTTTTGAGTACAGAAAGAGGCTTTTTTGCCTAATAAAACCTATTATAGAGTTTTTTTTTAAATCGCTTATACTACTGATTTCTGCAATAAAAAAAAATATGACAGTTACGCTTTAAGTTTCTTCTTTACAATCTTCCAGTAATAAAAGACTTTTCTTAAAGCAAAGCAGAAAAAATGTCACTGTGATATTGGAGTGTGGTTTTAGCCGCAGCGAGCTCGCAGAACATCTTCTTGAAATATAGGTTCAATGTCTTCGCACCTATGTGAAGTTGTGGGTGCGGCATTAAAAGATTTCCTGTGTTCACAGAGAAGATGATGACGGTCGTACATGTTTCAGAAAAATCTACCATGTGTGAAAAAATAAAACGAAAATAAAAAATGTAAAGTCAATTGTCAATAATCTATGTACTAAATTAGAAAAAAAAAAAATTGTTTTTGTTGCCAAGTTGCTGCTTGGGGGCACAGGGTGGAGACAGGACACCAACTGGTGGTAACAGCTTCAAAGGGAACCAAGACGATATTCCTATCCCAACTAATATAGTTATACTTGTAGGACTCGTCAAGCTAATACAATCATTTACCAAACTTGCCTCCTCCTCCTGATATGCTGCTCTTTCCCTCCCATTGTTGGCAGCTCATTGTGTAGGTTACTGACCACCACTCTGCTCTAAAAGCAGTGGTCTGGCTACTGGTGGATATATACATATAGGGGGAGATTTATCAAACATGGTGTAAAGTGAAACTGGCTCAGTTGCCCCTAGCAACCAATCAGATTCCACCTTTCATTTTCCAAAGAGTCTGTGAGGAATGAAAGCTGGAATCTGATTGGTTGCTAGGGGCAACTGGGCCAGTTTCACTTTACACCATGTTTGATAAATCTCCCCCATAGTCTACATATTTATTTATTTATTTATTTATATTGTGCAGTATATATCCACCAGCCAGACCACTGCTTTTAGTGTGGAGTGTTATTGCAAATCGATGTACCAACACTTAAAGGGGTAGTCCACCCAAAAAAAATTTCTTTCAAATCAACTGGTGCCATAAAGTGCCAGAGATTTGTAATTCACTTCTATTAAAAAATCTTAAGTCTTCCAGTACTTATTAGCTGCTGTATGTCCAGCAGGAAGTGGTGTTTTCTTTCCTGTCTGACCCAGTGCTCTCTGTTGCCTCCTCTGTCCATGTCAGGAACTGTCCAAAGCAGGAGCAAATACCCATAGAAAACCCCTCCTGCTCTCCAGACTGGAAATAATACAACTTCCTGTTGGGCATACAGCAGCTAATAAGTACTGGAAGGCTTGAGATTTTTTAATAGAAGTAAATTACAAATCTCTGTCACTTCATGGCAGCAGTTGATTTGAAAGAAAAATTTTTTGGGTGGACTACCCCTTTAAGGCCCTATTACACGAGAAGGATTATCGTTCGCATTCGGCCGATATTGGCCGCTACAGCCGATAATCTTCTCATGTAATAGAAGGCAATGATCAGCCGACATGAACGATGTCGGCTGATCGTTGCAGTCGTTTTTCTTCCAACATGTAGCAAGCAGCTAAAGAAGGGCATGCGAGCACTGACAGCTACGTCGGCCCGTGTAATAGGGGCTTTATTCACAGCCCCCTGGGTGGCCTCAATGGACTTCTCTCCTAGGTAACTTCCTTTAGCCACAAGGTGTCTCGTCAGCAATAAGCTCGCCTAAAGCCCCTATTACATGGGGCGATCAGAGGGAGCAAGCAAGCGCTGACCTGTTAGCGCTCGCTAGCTCCTCATTCCCCGCTCACTGCCGGTGCTATTACATGCGCCAACAGCAAACAGGTAAGTGGGGGGCGCAGGTAGCTGAATTGTCCAATCTATTAAAATATTACATTATTGTTACCGCACGGTGAACGGTGTAAACGAAAAAGGAAAAAAAACACGCCAGGATTGCTGATTTTTTTAAAATTATATATCAGAAGAAAAAAAAATAAATAAAAAGTGATCCAATTTTTTTCCCCCACCAATATGATTCTAAAAAAAAACTAGAGATCATGGCGCAAAAAAATGACAACCAGCCCTGTAGGTAGAAAAATAAAAGCGCTATGGCTCTTAGAAGACGGGGAGGAACATTACATTAATTTGACTCGGGCATCTGGGTATCAATGATCTTGGTCATGAAGGGGTTAAACAATAAGTCGTTTTCTGATGACACATTCCCTTTAAGTTTTTCTCTTGTATATCTTTCTATAAGTACGCCATCCTTTGCTACCCAGTGATGCTTTCTTTGTCCCATTCTGATATATATCCTGCTATTACATATTACTAAACCAGTTTCTATGCTCTGTTATAATATTACCATGCACAAGTTTGATGAAAATTAGAATTTTTTATTGTTTTGGGGGGGAAAAAAACAGTATAAAAAAACCCTGAAATTACTTTCTCATAGAAAAGAAAAAGCAGATGACCAATCCTGTAATACACATGCTATAATACATAATGCAGGTAAATAATAATGATAGTGAACGAGAGGTTCTTATTCTTCTTGCATAATTCTTGTGCTGCCGGAGAAGATCTCTTACTTCCCGTTTGGTCTCTGTTTAGAATTTAGGGTTTTCTAAGCTGCGGTTTCTTTTCAGTAAAGCTGTGAATTTAGAGGCAAAACATGTACATGCTTTTACCTATCGGTGACTTAGGGGTTATTAGGAGTCATCGAGGCCGTAGGTCACCAAATAAAGTACAAGACCGTAGATGATGTCAGGATGGCAAGGATATATTTACATGATGGATCTTTTCTATAGTGCTATAGAGTACTGTACAGATCTCACCATAGCTCACCATCTGCCATACAAATAGACTGGGTTTGTACCATACTGTTGAGCCTATGTTCATAGGGCTTGCTGTAAAGCATATCTCTAAATGCTGTTAAAACTGCTCAGAAAAGAAGACTACCAAAATCGAGTGTTAATTAACAAAAACAAACAAACAAACAAATGTGTTGACCTCCCCCATATAACTACTAGAATACTTCAGTGGGGTCTATGGGACTGTTGGCATTTTACAGGCTTTGGATTCAGAGATGGAAACATGGGGTTCATGCCACTGTATGTACAGTATATAACTATGTACATATGTGATGAAAGTGTCCAGAGCCAGCGCTTGCTGGCACTCCCGACTCCTGACACTCACAAACAGTAAGGGCAGAGCGCACTGTTAGATGCAGGAACGCACCAATGGCATCCCAGGTAACCAGTTCAGCTGGTCGCCAGGGAGGCACCGACGACGTCCCTGGTTACTTGCGCCACATTACTACCTGTAACGCCTGGAGTCGTGGATCCACTGAACTGTCACTAGCGATGGTAGTAACCGCACCAGGTCGCTACCCCTGGCTTGGTTGCTAGTGACAGCAGGCGAGGCGTGGCAGGAGCAGTAGACAGATGATAGTGCAGGCAGAGGTCTGTAGGCTTAACCGCAGGTGGCAGGCAGTGCTCAGGAACAATGGGTAAGCAGCAGACAGGGACTAGGGACTGGGACAGCGGACAGGGACTAGGAACAAGGACTGAGGTCAGGAACAACAGGGAGCTGGGCCAAACGCTATGGGAAGCATGTAGAGGCTCCAACACGAGGGACAGGGCATGCTGGGATTTATAGGGAGTGATTGGTGCAACTTCCAATTAGGGGCGGACTGGCCCTTTAAATCTGAGACAGCTGGCGCGTGCGCGCCCTAGGAGGCGGGAACGTGTGCCAACCGGCACAGACGGAGACAGGAGCGGGGCGAGGTAAGGCGCCCCCCCATCCCCCCCCCCCCCCCGGGCCGAACAGGTAGCAGCGCCGGGTCCCTGCACATGGACCCCGGCGGCTGCATGGGGCGGAGAGAGGTCGCGGTGGCGGCCCGAAGCACGGGACGCTGCTGCGGCCGTGACACTACCCAGCTGCCGCGCTCAGGTGTTTCCTATACATTAGTTATGGTGACTGGCAGTTGCCACTGCCAGTCAACTCTTTTTATGCGGAGTTGGCTGGAGTCCCTGCCCCAATCAGTCTGGGGAAGACTGGGGCTAGGACTTCAGCTTCCATAAGTATTGTCTCCTACCATACTCTCATTGCCTGCTATACAGCCTTCTTTTGGAGTACCTACGCTAGATATCTGTATCTGGTTTTGCTATTCTGGTTTATGTTATACTTACAGCTCTGTTTTTTTTATATACTTCCACTATATCCACTCTATTCAGCCAATCAGTGGCTGCAGTGGTGTCCCGCCTCAGCTGCTGTTTGGCTGAGTGGCTTTAGTGAAGACCAGAGCAGTAGAAGACCAGAGTGGTAAGTATACTTTTACTGCTCCCCTCCCTTTGCGGTTTAAAAGTGTACCTGTCATGATAGGTCCCTCTGGATCAGTGGCGAGATCATCTGTTAATCTAGAAGGTTGTGTCTCAATGGATTTGTGGTGCAATCAGATAGTAATACATTGCGTTTCCATACCCATGGAGACCAAACCTTCTGGATTAGCAGAGGATCTTGCTGCTGATCCGTAACAGCCAATCGTAAACTTTAAGGCTGTGGAAATGCATTATGCTCAGCAGCCTTTTAACAAGCTTTTTTTGCTAACAGACACCCAAGCAGAACGCAGTATTTGATCGAGTATCGAGTACTTTCGAAGTAGCCCAATACTTTACTATACTTGTTAGAGTGTGCTTGCTCATCTCTACTTATTAACTTCTCTGGGAGAGTGTAGTGGGCATGCTCTGTGGCCCACTGCCACTGACTGATGTATTCCTGTTATAGACCTCCTATTTTTTTCTACCAACCCTACCATATACTAACATCGGGATGACTGTGATCTCTACGAAACAAGAGTCAGTCGTCGTGAGGACATGGTAAGAAGTTTAAAGAAAACTAAACTATTATACGTAGTAGGATGGAAAATACGACTCCTGCAATTCCGCCTTAGGTAAATGAAATGAAAAGTTACGTTACAGACAGAGACAAATCATTTTCCGAGGCTTTACAGGCTCCAATATAGCTTCATTTGAGCTGATAGCTCCACTTTAATATTGAATATATAAAACACTATTCTGTTGAAACATTAGTATGTATCACTGGGAATTGTCAGCTCATAAGTACTAAACAGTAATTGGAAATATATAAAAGCAACCTAAGTTCAAAGTGGGGAAAAAAAGAGGTAGACATTCATAATGCACCAGACATAGTATACCCAAGGCGAGATCAAACCGCTCATCCAGAAGATTGTATAATGAAAGGGGTCGATGAATAAGAGGAGCCGGCAGGGGAGGGAACAGGAGGCTAATAATTAGCGTAAAATTTATGTCTGAGATGGTAAGATTTATCAAACGTAATGGTGGATGAAAGTCTTCAATATTTCAGCATAAAGAGATTGTCTCGCACTTCATTTATGGGCCACTTTCCCAACAATTTTAGCATTTGAAGTCAATCATTAATATTAAGAATTACGGAAGATCATAAGCCGTAAATTGTGATGCCCCAGAGATGTATTACAGAGCCGAGAAGCTAACGCCGAGACTAAGACTCGAGAATTTGTCAAACTTTTTTTTTTTTAACCCAAAATATGTAATCAAGGAGTGCTATAGCTTCAAGGGCCAAGAGATGGATCAGGGGATGCGGAGGAATCACGGTCACAGAGATTTGTCACTATTATACAAGAGCCTTGACGCTATCTAGTCATACACTAGAGTTTCTTTAAGGCCAAAATGGCTGATACAGACCATTGCTTTTGACTTGTCTAGACTTCTTATTACTCAAAGTAGCTTCACGGATGCCAAATGATAGAAGGTATCTGTTGTGTTGGATATTTTCTGTCATTGTCCAGTGGTCACCTCTAGGGATGATTGAATCTACAGTATAAGCGACGCAAAGTGCACCGCCAGGCTTGGTGGTTGGCTTGTCAGTCGTCTACCTTTGAACTTTACTCTGTTCCACTCCACTCCGGGTTGCTAGAAAAGCTGGATACAGTCCTGTAAAACCTCTCCCAGCAATGCATCCAGCTTTTCCAGACGCCTGCAGCAGAATTTAACGGCAGACGGCTGACAAGCTGACCATCAGGCCTAGCAAAGCACTTAGGTTTGCTAGTACTGCAAATTTGCTCATCCCTAGTCATCACTCTTATGGATCTTAAGCCCCTTAAGGACCCATGACATATAGGTACATTATAGGAGCCTGTCACTTTAGGACCCATAGTGTACCTGTACGCCAATGGGTCCGGTGGCACTATGAAGTGACCTCAGGAGCCGGGTCCTCACTGTTAATGATGGGCCGCTGCGATCACGTGGCGAACCACCAATAACCCCTATTGAGGCATTCAAAACAGTGTGACTGCAGGGATTTCGATCATACAAACTGACTGCCGGAGGTCTCTTACCTTCCTACCGGCAGTCAGATCGGCGATCCATGTATAAAGTCTGCCACAGGCATCGCAGATCGCAGATAACACTGATCAATGCTATGCTATGTTAAAAATGTTAAAGCCCTCTAGGGGGACGTAAAAAGTGTAAAATAAAAAAAATTAAAAAGCTTTTAAAAACACGACAAAGCCCCTCCCCTAGTAAAAGTTTAAATCACCCAACTTTACCATTAGACAAATAAAACACATAAATTAAAAAAACAATAAACCGTAGCACGCGTAATTGTCCGATCTGTTAAAATAAAACAATAATTTTCCCATCCCACACAGTGAACGGCGTAAACAAAAAGCAGTAAAAAATGCCAGGATTGATGATTTTTTATTACATTTTATTTAAAAAGACTGATTAACATCCTCTAAGCCCCATTATCACACCCGGATCCGCAGTGGATTTTGCTGTAAACTCACAGCAAGAAATCTGCTGCAGATCAGGTACGGAAGGCACCTTAAAATCAGATAATAGTATCTCAAGAACATAAACATGGGGGGAGGGGGGAGCAACAAAACATTAGCAGTGTATGAATTAGAGTGATCTGGAGCAGCTGGTGATGTCTGCCTGGCACAGGCTGTAGGATGATGATCCGGCACGAAAGGGGCATTTTTACTACTTAGGGCACAGAAGGGAGCATTATTACTACTTGGGGGCACAGAAAAGGCATTATTATAATCTGAGAGTGCCAAAGGGGCATGATAATAGTGTAGAGGAACAAAAGAAATCTTATTAAAATGTAGTGGCAAAAAAGGAGTATTTATAGTGCGGAGGCAGAGAAGAGGTTAATTACTTTGTGGGGCGTCAATGAGGTAGTATGGATTGGGAAATTGCTTTAAGACTAGGAGAATGCCGGAAAAGTGCGGATTTTAAGATGTTTGTCTAATAAAACATGAACGATTGTTCAGAAAAGACATCACTTGTTACTGGATGTAATGTTGGCCTCTGTCTTGTGGCTTTTATATAGTTTTGGTCATATTATTTAGTCATTGTGCAGTAGAATGTGTGGTCAGGATGTGGCAGTATTTGTCCTTTGTATTATGTTATTATTGGTAATATTAGCATTGGTGCACTGCATGTATAACAGGTCCTAAATAACCCACAATGGACAACTGAAGCAAAGACAAAAGCGAAGAACATAGAAAAACCAGGAGCAGAATTTAAGGCCACAAGCGTAATCTCTGGCACAAAGGTCAAAACTTTTCCCTAGTCATATCAGTATATTTCAGTAACAGTATTGTGGTGATAATTGTAACAGGCAGAAGATATGGACCCCACTAGAGTACGGACTCTAAGGGTGGTAGTACACGGCCCGATGGGGGCCCGATAATACCTGTAAACGAGCAGTGATCTGCTAGATCGTCGCTCGTTTACTGGGCCTATTACAAGGCCCGATAATCGTTAAACAAGGGCTGCAGGGACATTGTTACCGATGTCCTTGTTTAGACTACATTGTGATCGTTGTCATCGGCTGATCATTGTATTTATTACATGGAGTGATAATCGGCCGAATCGGGCCGATTTGGTCAATTATCGTTCCGTGTAATAGTACCCTAAGCATCCTCCGGGTCTCCACCCTTTATCCTCCTCCTGCTCCAGGATTGGAAACTGGACATCTGCATTACAGTGTTCACCTTAGCCACTATAGAAGCTAGAATCGACCCTGCTCACAAAGCTAGACAATGATATAAAAACATGATGTCTTTTATACTGACTAAAGGTCATCTTCAACAAATTGCTTCCTTAGCCCTGGCTTCAGGGGCCAAAGCCTCGATGCTCCAACAATCATGATTTCCCTTGAAGGTCGTGCAACTTTTTCCCAATGACCTTGTTTTGCCCTATCATGCCACATCTAAGGGTGGTCTGGGTGCTATAGTACATAGTTGGGTAGAGCAGATAGGTTAGGATGACATAGGTTACTTATGTTACTTTTACAGATGGTAAAAAAGAGGAGGAGCAGCAGTTTGTAGACCAACCCATGCTGGTGTTCTTGGTTTTATATATGGTGGATGGATATAGGGTCTTGTTTGCTTCTGACTTCACTGTCTGTTCACTTTCTGTTGAGCTAAACATGTTTGACCCCATTCATAGATTCCATAAGGTGGACGCAACCAAGGTCAGCGTTAATAAAACTAAATAAGCAAAAAAGCAATGAATAAGTATATAATTCTCAAATGGTACATTTCCGATATGTTTAATATCACATAAATCTTTAATAAAAACTATGTTACTTAAAGGGGAAACCCCTTTAAAGAGGAGATTGTGGCTGGCGGTGTGGGGGATGGTGGGCTAGACAGAGTGAACTCAGCAATATCTGTAGTTAGGTTCCTTCATATGTCACCAGTACTACTATAGGCATTCTCATGGAAAGTACCTGCTAATATCTAAGTGTCAGGTCATTTCTAGGATATCGAGACTATAGCATCTTTCTTTACATAGTAGTATGTTGCATTATAATTCATTCTTAAACCAATATGTAGGATATTCTGACCACAGCTCTACTTATCTATATGATAGGTGAAATGATAATGCTATAAATACATGACTTCTGATTTATAAGACTGATTACATTTGTTTAACCTTGTTTGTAGCTAAGAGACAAGACTAATATTCATATTATTGGGCAACTCAGTGGTTTCCATTGTTAGCATGCAGAACTGTGGCCCTGGATTCAAATCTATCCATCGGCAACATCTGCCTAGAGTTTGTACATTTTCTCAGCGGATGTTTTCTAGTTTTTGGGGGCAAACTACCTACTGGGGGCCAAACAATCTACTAAGGGAAGACTATCTACTGGGAACCAAACTATTAGCCAGGGGCAAACTACCTACTGGGTAAAGCTACCTACTGGAGGCAAACTACCTAAAGAGAGTCCTACCTCCTGAGGCACTCTATATACAGTGATCAAACTATTAGAGCAACCTACCTACCTAATAGGGACCTACCTACTTCTTCCAACTTACCTACTTCTCTGACCAACCCACTTACCTTACAAATTAAACCTTACTGTGTGGGACATCAAGGGCGGGAGCACTATTAGCATTTCAAACACTATAGGTGGGATTAAGGTGAGGAGGGTGCTGAAGAAGTCTAGCCGGAACTCATCATTGCAGTCAGGGATGGAAAAAAAAAACTGTGGGAAAGTGAACATGAGAAGATGTCACCTGTGAGTCACTGGATGTAACTGCACTGTAATTCCCTATATGGTATATACTGTCTGTACAAGTAATTGTAGGGTCCATGCTGTGGCAGTATTACTTAGCTATTGTGTAGCACTATTATTGGTAATATCCTTCTATGTATATGGCGTTTAGTAGCACAGTAGTAGAGAGGCAATATTCCATCACTACATGGTGGTAACATTTGCTCTTGCTGTATAACAATGTAATATGATAGTTATATATGTAGATACCTTTTTGTGTGGATCTACCTCCCCCTAAGACTCTTGTAAGAATCAATATCATAGCCCGGCATTACTGCATTCCTTTATAGCTACTATGTCTTATACATGTAGGATTTGCCAAGAAAATGTAGGCCCCCCTTATAAATATTTTCCAGGGTTTGTCCCCAATGTATCATTTTGGAAAATAAGAGCAGGGACAGTGCCTATAAGTAATAAACCTAAGCGCAGATAGTAGGTTAACAAGGTAGGACATCACTCACTCTTTTATGATGCTTTGGGAGCACAACATCCCTATAAGCCTTAAAGTGTCACTGTCGTTATACTGTAACTTTCAAAACCTAAATCAACAGCAGATGTGATATAAAGCAAGTTTGCAATTCTACGCGTTTCAAGAGTCCCGACTCTCTCAACCAAGTGCAGTAGCCTTCTGACCCCTAACAGGATCCGTTGCCACTGCTGTGACGTCACGCAGAGATCTATCTGTTCGGCAAAAGTGAGCCGTGCAGCGGGCGGATCCAGCGGGAGGACTGCTTGGAAAACTGGGATACAGCCATAGCCATAGGCTGTATCCCAGTTTTCCAGGCGGTCCTCCCGCTGTATCCACCCGCTCCACGGAGCAGGCCAACAGCGGGAATCTGATGCCGAGCGTTTGGATTCATACGAACCCGAACCTCGGAGGGTTCGGACCATCCCTAGTGAGCACGCTACCGGCCGGAGCCCGCCATCTGCCAGAAGACTCACTATACTACAAGCATCGCTCTCAGTGTGCCCCTCGCACACAAGTGGATCACCAAACAACCTTACCGTCAGTGGACCAATACTAACCTGCAGACCACCAATGTGGTTATCTGCCATCAACAAGTTCATCACTTCACTCTTGAGGTCCGTTGGCCACGTTCAAGAACAGGTCAGTTCTAATAGCTACATTGTACACTAGCTACAATTGTACACACTTCAATGATACATTAATTGTCCCAACATCTTGATCGATATATTGATCCTTCATAGTTATAATTTCATTGCATTACCCTTACTACACATTGGCACAGCGCGGAACGGCAAATATATGCTTTTTCATATACTATACTACTATATATAGATGCTAGGGAAGCTGGGTGACCCCATCATACAGGATGTTAGGGAGGCTTAGTGACCCCATTATACAAGATCTTAGGGAAGCTTCCATTATACAGGGTGCAAGGGAAGTCGAGTGACCCCATTATACAGGATGCCAGGGAGGCTGAGTTACCCCATTATACAGGATGCCAGGGAAGCTGAGTGACCCCATTATACAGGATTCTAGGGAAGCCGAGTGACCCCATTATACAGGATGCTAGGGAAGCCGAGTGACCCCATTATACAGGATGCTAGGAAAGCCGAGTGACCCCATTATACAGGATGCTAGGGAAGCTGAGAGACCCCATCATACAGGATGCCAGGGAGGATGAGTGACCCCATTATACAGGATGCCAGGAAAGCTGAGTGACCCCATTATACAGGATGCCAGGGAAGCTGAGTGACCCCATTATACAGGATGCCAGGGAGGCTGAGTGACCCCATTATACAGCATGCCAGGGAAGCTGAGTGACCCCATTATACAGGATGCCAGGGAAGCTGAGTGACCCCATTATACAGGATGCCAGGGAGGCTGAGTGACCCCATTATACAGCATGCCAGGGAAGCTGAGTGACCCCATTATACAGGATGCCAGGGAAGCTGAGTGACCCCATTATACAGGATGCCAGGGAAGCTGAGTGACCCCATTATACAGGATGCCAGGGAAGCTGAGTGACCCCATTATACAGCATGCCAGGGAAGATGAGTGTCCCCATTCTACAGGATGCCAGAGAAGCTCAGTGACCCCATTATACAGGATGCCAGAGAGGCTGAGTGACCCCATTATATAGGATGCTGGGAAGCTGAGTGACCCCATTATACAGGATGCCAGAGAGGCTGAGTGACCCCATTATACAGGATGCTGGGAAGCTGAGTGACCCCATTATACAGGATGCCAGGGAAGTTGAGTGACCCCATTATACAGGATGCCAGGGAAGCTGAGTGGCCCCATTATACAGGATGCCAGGGAAGCTGGTGACTTCCAGCTGGCAGTGATAGTTGCCATCCTTCCTGCTGTGTCTCTCCTCCTCAGGCTCTGTGCACTCTGCCATGAGCTAATATCCCACCCGCGGTGGGCGCTGGGGGTGGGGCTTGTCGTGATGGGGGCGGGGCTTAGCAGAACCTACCCGGGATTGTTGCCACTTGTGGAGAGGGGGACACTGGTGCAGAACTCTCTGAGTCTGTGTCAGGGGAGGTGCGGAGGTGCTTGAGAGGGGATTGCAGACGCTCCCTTCTGCATCTCTGACAGGGTGCTTTACTGTCAGTGCTGTAGCACCATGAAGACAGGGGAGACAGGCCAGGCGGGGCCGGCCTGCCACTGTTCTGATAACAGGTCTACATAGACTCTGCACTGCACACTATGTCAGGGAATACAGCGCTGATCAGAGGCAGAATATAGAACAATTACAGAGGACTCATCAATTCTCCTGACATGGCTATCTTAGTAAATGCTTGAATTTCTCAGGAAATTATGTAATTCCCCAGTTGTTCCCTGCATAACATACTCACTGTACTACACAGCTGTGACTGTAGGAGGCTGTGAAGTGCAAGGAGCACGCTATACAAGGGAAGAGCCAGAACAGCAGCCCACAGAGAGACCGGCCCATCTGGCATTTACCAGAAATGCCAGATGGCCAGTCTGGCCCTGCTAGAAATGTTTGCCTTAATTACCGTCTGGGTGTTACCAATAGGGGGCACGTTCCTACACAGTTTGACATTTTCACCTCTGCTAAATAGTATCAGACAGAGTAATTGATAATTGAGTGATACATTTCTAGTAATGCTAACAGTTTGCATAACCATAGGGCTCGGAAATAGTTAGACCCCTGTCCCGAGTAGTCCTTTAAGGCAGAATTATGGAAACTAGATCACTGACAGTCCCTTTGAAGAACAGACGAGATCTATTTTCCTGAGGATGGGACCCTGGGCCCTAGTCGTGCACCTGTCGCTGCTGATGTTTGATATTAGTCAGATAATTATTTATTTGAAATTTGAGGTCAGACTCATAAATTGTCTTTCCTGTGCGTCTTATTCATTCACAATGGCGAAATAATTTTTCCATCTCAGCAATATCAGTTCTTGGAATAAAAGCTAATGTTTTACCCCTAAGCACTCAAGACTTCAATCTCATATCAAAGAGTATTAAATAAAAATGCTTAATCTAAATGAAGGAAATGAACTCATTTCATTACTGAAACTCTGACTCATAATCACATGTGTTATTCTCCGAGATTAAAACTTGTAGTACTGGCAGGTTCAGGGTAATCTCTGGGCCGTAAGTAGAAAGGATTGTCGGTCACTTTATATTTCATTGAAAACTGAAGTCACGGGCCAGACGGGTAATTCTAAAACATGAGACAGCAATTACTTTATATAGTGACCCACTTATTTCTACTTAGTCATTAAAGGGGTAGTTCACAAAAAATATAAAAAAAATGATTTCAAATCAACTGGTACCAGGAGGTGCCAGGGATTTGTAATTTACTTCTCTTAAAAAATGTCCAGTCTTCCAGTACTTATCATCTGCTGTATGTCCTGCAGGAAGTGGTGTATTCTCTTCAGTCTGACACAGTTCTCTCTGCTGCCACCTCTGTCCATGTCAGGAACTGTCTAGAGCAATAGCGAATCTCTCTGGGTCTCCAGACTGATAAGAATACAGTACTTCCTGCAGAACATACAGCAGCCAATAAGTACTGGAGACTTGAGATTTTTTAAAAGAAGTAAATTACAGATTCCTGCCACTTTCTGTCAAAAAATAAACCCAGTAAATATACTCTACACAGGTGTAACCTAAAGCTATAGTATACAGTATACTGAAATATATTATCTAATAGGATGTCCCTATTATCGACCTAAATGGTCACTAACTTTTCAACAAATGTTGCAAAAAATAAAAGTTAATCTAACAGACTTAAAAAAAAAAAAATTTTATTAAAAAAATGCCTTTCCCTTCTTAGGCTTCTGTCCTGTACCCCCTTCCTTCCTTCAGTCTGAAAAACTGCTAAAGTTTATCTTAAATTGCATAGGTAATAACTTACTGATCAATGGAGGCACGACCATAGAACCCCCGCTGATCATGAGAAGAGAGATCCCTTGTCTCTCGGGTGAAGGGAGCACCGGCGTGTACGCTTAGCATATTTACCCTTTATTGGACTTCTGAAGATAGTGAAGCCTGCGTTCCCACTGACTGTTTTTTAGGCTGGATTCACACAGCGTTTTTGAAGGCTGTTTACCTTTAAATCGAAAAAACGGATGAGAAAACGGATGCACTTGTGTGCATGTGTTTGGGTCCGTTTTTCTATTGACTTCCGAAAAGATCCTGTTTGTTGCTTTTTTGGCACACACAAAAAAGTGGTTGACCATGTTTCTGTGTACGCCGAGCCTAGCGAAGCGCTTCGTTACTACTGTAAATTTGCTCATCCCTAAAGGGAGTGCTTAAATAAATGTAACCTACTAATTGTCACAGCTGTGGTGGTGCACCAAGCTCCGGGCTGCCGCCGCACCTGCTCCCTGTGATCTCTCAGCTCCTATGTTCAGATGGGCGCCGGTGCTCACATGCCCGCCACAGCCTTCTTTTCGGCCCCTTGGAACATGTACCGACTCTCTGCAATTTAAATCAGCATCTGTCCTCAGGGCCGCCGATAGGGCAGTACAACTGGTACTCGGGATGCACTGATCGCTTTGATGTTCCGCCCGCACAGTGAGCGGGCGGAACATTAAAGCGATCAGAATACAGGAGCAGGACCTGTCAGCGTCCTCCTTCTGTATTCCATCCCATAGGCTGCCGGCACTTCATACCAGCAGCCTATGGGAGGCCGGGCTGTGACCTCTCCGGCAGGCGTGATCATGTGACGTCATCACGCCTGCCGGAAGTCCGAAGAGGAGGAAGAGCTGCTGCCTGCACAGCGCGGATTAGATGAGTAGGATGTTTGTTTTTTTAGGGGCACCTCTGGGGGCATTATTAGTGTATGGGGGCACCTCTGGGGGCATTATTAGTTCATGGGGGCACCTTTGGGGGCATTATTAGTATATGGGGGCACCTCTGGGGGCATTATTAGTGTATGGGGGCACCTTTGGGGGCATTATTAGTATATGGGGGCACCTCTGGGGGCATTTTTAGTGTATGGGGGCACCTCTGGGGGCATTATTAGTGTATGGGGGCACCTCTGGGGGCATTATTAGTATATGGGGGCACCTCTGGAGGCATTATTAGTGTATGGGGGCACCTCTGGGGGCATTATTAGTATATGGGGGCACCTCTGGGGGCATTATTAGCTCATGGGGGCACCTCTGGGGGCATTATTAGTTCATGGGGGCACCTCCGGGGGCATTATTAGTATATGGGGGCACCTCTGGGGGCATTATTAGTTAATGGGGGGCACCTCTGGGGGCATTATTAGTATATGGGGGTACCTCTGGGGGCATTATTAGTTCATGGGGGCACCTCTGGGGGCATTATTAGTATATGGGGGCACCTCTGGGGGCATTATTAGCTCATGGGGGCACCTCTGGGGGCATTATTAGTATATGGGGGCACCTCTGGGGGCATTATTAGTATATGGGGGCACCTCTGGGGGCATTATTAGTATATGGGGGCACCTCTGGGGGCATTATTAGTTCATGGGGGCACCTCTAGGGGAAATATTAACTCATGGGGGCATCTCTGGGGGCATTATTAGTGTAGGGGGTACCTCTAGGGGCATTATTAGTTCATGGGGGCCACCTCTGGGGGCATTATTAGTTCATGGGGGTACCTCTGGGGGCATTATTAGTTCATGGGGGCCACCTCTAGGGGCATTATTAGCTCATGGGGGCACAGCAGGGAATCCTACATACAGGGGGCACAGCAGGGGATCCTACATACAGGGGGCACAGCAGGGGATCCTACATACAGGGGGCATCCCACATTCCTACTCGCTTTACTGCACATAACACCAAACAGCGCAGTTACTATGGGAGCCTACAGGGGGGAGAAAGGAAAGGAAGCTGCTAGAAATGTGCGGAGCCTAAATTGTTTGTCTCGCAGGTTCTGAAAAGATGAAACGTATCTGGAAGAAATCATCATGGCGGACTGGGCCGGATGGAGAGGAAAAGGGAAAGTGACACTTTAGATCAAAGAAGACGTCACCTGTGAGTCACTGTATGACACTTTTCTTATTTTGTAGAACATTATTTAGTAGGGGCGCCCCGAGGTGACAGCTACTACATTATCTGTACTCAGACATATCACTGTGTTATCTGTGGTGTTACATAGGACTGCAGGTGACTACTACATTATCTGTACTCAGAGATATCACTGTGTTATCTGTGCTGTTACATAGGACTGCAGGTGAAATCTACTACATTATCTGTACTCAGAGATACCACTGTGTTATGTGGTGTTACATAGGACTGCAGGTGATATCAGGTGATTTCTCCAGGTTGCAGAAGTTCAAACTTCATTGTGCCCTAGTGTGCTGGTGTCTGTATACATGTGTGCTGGTGTCTGTATGTGTGTATACATGTGTGCTGGTGTCTGTATACATGTGTGCTGGTGTCTGTATACATGTGTGCTGGTGTCTGTATACATGTGTGCTGGTGTCTGTGTGTGAGATCAATTCTAGAGAACTGGCTCATATACCCCATTTTCCCCAGTGGCTTAAAATGTAACCTCTGTTATACAGTTATAAAATTGTAGAACCTAAATGTGAACAAGGTGCAATTCAAATAGACACTTACTTGTATAGCCGTCTCTTGTGCTCTGTATGCAGTGCAGGGCCGCCATCAGAAATTTCGGGGCCCCATACAGCCAAAATGTCAGGGCCCCCCATAAGCAAAAGCAATAATCCCATAAATTGAAGTGGCATGCAGACATGCAGGTCGGCGCTCGCTTGCTGTGAAGATCGGGCCTTTTAATAGGGGCTTAGTGCATTAGGCTTACGCTTTACGAAACATCAGACAGACCGGGAACAGAAAAGGCAGGACAGGGACAAAATCAGAAACAATAGTCTGAGGTACAAGCCGAGTCAGAACCAGAGACAAGTACACACAACAAGCCAAGGTCAAGCCAGGAGAGTAAAGTGACGTCCAAAACAGCAGGCAAAGGGAACAGGGCAAACAGTCAGAATCAAGGAAAAGCGGAGTACTTAAAAACACTAGTGATGGCTAAAGAGGGACCAATCACAGGCGGCTATGGTCAGCAGCTGTCTGTTTAAATAGAGCACCCAAAACAGCCTGATTGGCCCAGTATTCCTGCCATTTCATTGGCGGATTGTTCCCCTCTTGCCCTGATGCTTGACCCTGATGTCGCCTGGGCTGGTTGCTTGGGAATCAGAGAGCCACACAAAGTATGGATTTGCTGTGGGAGTGGACGCAGTGACAGATCACTGCTTACTATAACAGAGCAGAACACCTGTCAAAATAACTTACTGCACCTATTCCTTGCTGCTCCTAGCTTTGTCTTTGGCTATACTGCAGTCTTTAGTAACCGTCACATGATCACTTGAGACTGCGCTGCAGAGGAAGATGCCATACAAAGAGGAGTGGGAAGCGGCTGCGTTCCCACATTGTGTTTGTTAAAAACTGTGAACTTTCAGCACTTTGTGAACGTACTTCCCCACTGTCCTAGCCATCTCTGCTAGTATATGCGCTTGTAAACAGGATTCGCCTGTGTGACCGTACTCTTATTGTAAATCCACAAAGCAGAAAACCATTAGACTACATGGCAGTTTTTGAGCCACGGCCAGAAGTGGATCCAGCAAGAAGCAGAAGTACACGTCCTTCCTTTATATTCCTCATTCCTTTCTAATCCACATTTCGCTTTGGAACAAAAACTACGGTGTGTCACCAGCCTCAACGTGACCGCAATAATGTCTTGTATTATAGATCTACAATAAACTGTGACTTTTAAAGGAAAACTATCAGCAGGTTCATCCATATGACCGTCCTGCTGATCTATCACTGTAGCCGCCTCGCTCCTCATTCCGGCGCAGTCTCCTTATTTTTCTAGGTTCTGCTGTTTTGAAGCCAAAATAAATAAAAAAAAAAATGCAAATGAGTTCCTTTAATGCACTGGGGAAGTTTCTCGGCCCCTCAGTGCACCGTCCCACCTGCACGCTGGTTGTGAAGTGCACACTTACTTACACATACGCAATTATGCAAAAGCAGACACGTCTCGTTCTCACACATGAGCTGTTCAAACTGCGTACTCTGGATGGCGCAGGGACAAGACGTGTCTGCTTATGGATAACTGAGTATGTATAAGGCCCCATTCAGTTGTACTCAGTTTGTACTGTCAGGAAATCCTGATCAGGAGGCCTCAAATGGCATCAGGAAAGTATCAGGATTTCCTGACAATAATCCGTTTTTACCTTCAGGATTTCCTGATCATAAGAAAAAATAGGACATGATGTGAGATGTAGTTCTACAAACTGTATGGTCACAGCTTGCAGAACTACAACTCTCATCATGCTTGGCTGACAGGTCATGATGGGAGTTGTACTTCTGCAGCCTGGATGGCCACAGGCTGCAGAAGCACAACTCCCATCATGACCTGTCAGCAGGACAGTATATCGGTTGTTCCAGCGCTGGATTTGCAGATCGGGCGGCGCTGCTCAGGTCCAGGGAGGGGAGGAGGAGGCAGCAGGAGTCCGGGACACACCGGGAGCAGCGGCAGAAGGAGGCCTGGGGGAGCCGACTCGTGAGGTTCGGGTGAGTGGAACTCCGGATGCTTTCCTGATGTGCATCAGGAAAGCGCCCAGGACTTCAAGGCTCCCATAGACACCTATGGGGGCATTTGGGACGGAATTCCAGACAAAAATAGGACCGGTTCCGGAAAAATCTGTCGATGGGTCCAAAAATCGAGATTTTCCGGACATATGAAGGGGGCCTAAGTAAGTGTGCACTTTACAACCAGCATGCAGGAGGGACAGTGTACTGAGGGGCCGAGGAACTTCCCAGTGCATTAAAGGAACTCATTTGCATTTTTATTTTGGATTTATTTTGGCTTCAAAACAGCAGAACCTAGAAAAATAAGCAGACTGCGCCGGAATGAGGAGCGAGGAGTGAGGCGGCTACAGTGACAGATCAGCAGGACGGCCATATGGAACTTGCTGAGCTTCATCTACACTACAGAATCCTACATATACCAAATCCTACAGTCATACACACAGGTTATATACTTGTACACACACACATGAACATGGGCTCTTTACATACCGTATATACCGTATATATCTATCAGATACACATAACAGACATACCTATATACATTACATACGGTCACACTTTAAATTTAGTCCAGGAGGAATAACAGAGCAGGAGCAGAACACGAGGTATAAGAGAATAAAGCTTCCTAATACTGGCATACAAGAAGTCCTAGGTAAGTATGTAAGCCCCAATGTTTAATAATCCAGGAGACATATTTCATAGTCAGGCTGCAGTAGCTAATCTACAGAATCCTAAACATATTGCCAGTCACACACACATGATATATACTTGTACACACACATACACACATGTGCACTTTACACACCATACATCATATGCAAACCAGACATACTTGTATACATTACATACGGTCTCACACACACACACACACACAGGATATATACTTATGTACACACATACAGGATATATACTTGTACACACACAGGATATATACTTATGTACACACACAGGATATATACTTGTACACACACACACAATATATACTTGTACACACACAGAGGATATATACTTGTACACACACACACAGGATATATACTTGTACACACACAGGATATATACTTATGTACACACACAGGATATATACTTGTACACACACACACACGATATATACTTGTACACACACACACACACACATATATACTTGTACACACACACCCTCTCTCTCTCTTACTCTGTGTGCAGGGAAGCACAGGGGTCCATGCTCTGGAGTCCTCAGCTTCCTGTCTTCTCCTCCTCACAGGCGGCTCTGGCCCCTCCCCCTCCTCTTTCTCTAATGTCGGGACTTTAGAAGAGAGGAGGAAGTAGCCAGTAAAGGTAATGGAGGACGGGGGAGGGCCCCGGGATAGGGAGGAGGGGGCCCTGTCTGTGTAGAAACCTTCCTGTCTGTCTATAGTGTATAGACACAGACAGGCAGGAGGAAACTGTGTGCGGTACAGCTGTCAGGTGGCCGGGCCCCTCTGAGCTTAGTCTGAGCCCGGGCCCCTGACAACTGTACCGTCAATACTGCCCTGATGGCGGCCCTGATGCAGTGCATTATATTCACCCTTGCAACGTACAATTTATAGCGTGTCTACAAGCCCAGCGGGGCTCATTATGATGGAGACTAAAACTTATACAAGAGTGGGGTAGGGGTTCCCCTGTATTCAGAATGCTGTTGAGTGCTAGGCAATGCCCCATCTGGGATTATTGAATTACGAGGCTCTATGCAGAGCAGGATAAAGACACCTCTGCTGCACAAACAGGATCTCCTAGAAAGCGTTCTCACCGCTATGTATTCGCTATCACTGGCTTAGGTGAGCTAAACTAGTCTGCCTGGGGGGGGGGGGGGGGGGTGATTTGTATATGCTCACTAACATGGAACAGCCTCATTATATTAGCCTTATCAACATATTCTATGTTAGTGGGGGGATATTGGTGAACATATACAAATCAAAAAGCCCCCCAGACCCTCGAAATTCAATAACCCCAAACGGGGCATTGCCTAGTACTCAACAGCATTCTGAATACAGGGGAACCCCTACCCCACTCTTGTATAAGTTTTAGTCTCCATCATAATGAGCCCCGCTGGGCTTGTAGACACGCTATAAATTGTACGTTGCAGGGGTGAATATAATGCACTGCATACAGAGCACAAGAGGCAGCTATACAAGTAAGTGTCTGTATGGTGACATTTACATTGCACCTTGTTCACATTTAGTTTCTACAGTTTTATAACTGTATAACAGAGGTTACATTTTAAGCCACTGGGGAAAATGGGGTATATGAGCCAGTTCTCTAGAATTGATCTGAACCAAATTATACCTCCCAGCAAGGCGTGGGTCGAACACACAATTTTTTTTTAAATTAATGTGGGGGGCCCAGACACTTTGGTTGTATGGGGCCCCGAAATTCCTGATGGCGGCCCTGCCTGTCCTGACAGTCCCTGTTGGAGCCTCTGCATGCTTCCCATACAGTGTGGTCCCAGCTCCACCGTGATTCCTGTCTGTGGTTCCTGCCCGTGATTCCTGCCCTGTGTCTGTTGTTTCTGGTTCCTGCTGCCTGTATCTTCTATCCTGGTTCCAGCCATGAGTCCTGCTATTTTCCTGCCTGCCTACCTGCCTATGAGTCTCCAGCTGCACATCGCACACCACTGCTAGCAAGCCAAGCCAGGGGTCCTCGGGGTCACCTGTCAGCATGTCCACCCCGCCTTTCGGTGGGCGCTGGTGAAAACTAGCGGCCCCTTAGACTCTGCTCCCTGGTGCGGCTTACGCCATCACCAGTGGTAGTACGGTGAGTGGATTACACTAATCTATACTAGCTGTACCATTCCCATGTCCTTGAGCCCAGATGACTCTCAGAACTAGGGTTGAATCTGATGGCTTTGTGACTTCTTCCTTCATATCTTTATATAGCTGAATGGATAATTTACTGTATAGTCTCATTTTTGAGACTTTTGAGAATTCTGTGACAAGACCGACACACCCCAGAAATCCTCTGTGAAGACCTGATAAATGACTTGTCATTCAGCCGACATAACTTAGTAGCTGTATCTGATGTCTCCACCAAAGGATGAAATAAACACGCCACCTCTTTGACTAGGAGGTTAAGAAATTGTGTGGATGTGAAGGGTGAAGAGGAAGTCTAAGAGCAAAAAGCATATCTGCAAATAGAAGAAAAAGGAAGAACATCATGCATACCAGCTGAGCAAGGTAAGAAAGAAAAGAGGAAGCAAAAATACTAAAATGGTTCAAACCAATGTGCATAGTGTTAGCGACAGGACTTGGCTTATTTTTCTTCTTCGTTTCAGCTATTGCTTGGGCATGTCTGTAGATTTGCAAAACGATGTAAAATGAACCATTACCATGTCAACCTACTGAAAAAAGGCACTGGATATTGTGCCCTATATAAGGTTGGCACAAAAATGAGTATGATGGGGCTAGGAGGAGGTATGTATGAATGGGTAAATGGCTCGGTGATAGGAAATGGGAAGGGGGGGGGGGTATCAATAGACCATACTCCGATTGGGTCACACTTGCAGTTATACAATATAATTACAATGTTGTGCTAAACAGTAAAATTTGGTAAAATTGCCACTGATAAGGAGTATTGGTGAACAGCATACTTAACTTTAGTGATCAGTGCCAGGCAGCTGCTGCCAAGGCTAATGGGGGCAGGGCTTAGCGAAAAAAAGTAGAAGTGGTTGTGGTTGTGCATGAAAGGGAGTGTGGCTTTAATGTGCCAAAATGCACCAATATTGTCCAAATGGGTCAAAAGCCAAGGCAAATTAAGAATGGTGCAAAGAAAATCTAGATGGTCTGCAGATGCCCCAGAATTACTAAAAGACAACACAGGGGAGGAGACCAAGGGTATAAGAGAAGGAGCTGATTGGGGAACCAATATAGATCATTAGAGATGAGTGAACCTCGACCACACTTGGGTTCACCAAAATCCGAGCGTACGGTATTTGATTACCGTTGGCTGATGAAGTTGGACAAAGCCCTAGAGATTCCTGGGAAACATGGATACAGCCTATGGGCTATGGCTGTATCTATGCTTTCCAGACAGCATTAGGGCTGCACCCAACTTCTTCAGCCACTGGTAATTAAATGCCGCACACTCGGATTTGGGTGAACCCAAGTGTGGTCGAGGTTCACTCATCACTTAGGATTAACATTGTGGTTATTTTGTTTGGAAAAATGACAACCTATAGGTAATCATGCCGTATGCCAGGGTAGCTTGTACAGTGTTGTGGCAGCTCTGTGGGTGTTGGGTCACTTGGGCAGTTGTCATGGTGGCAAGGAGTGGTGTTGTTACCCCCCCCCTCCCCCCCCCGGACAAACAGGTGCTGTGCTCGAAGTTTGGATAAAGTGTAACCTGGTGTGTAGTCTCAGGTTCAGAATGATAGACCACAGTCCAATAGCTTAAACTGGATAACTTAGGTTCACTTAGAATCTTCAGTGCAATACAAGACAATAATAACACTTTGGAATGCAGGTGCAGGCAAGAAGTAGTTGTGATAGGCTTGTTAAAGTAAGGGCCCTATTTCACAGTGATGATAATCGTCCGGATCGGCCCGTTTGCCCCGATTCGGCCGATTATCGTTCGGTGAAATAAAGAGAACGATCAGGCGATGATTGTGTCATCGGCTGATCGTTCATTTAGGGCCAGACCTAAAATCATTGTTCCCCCACCGCGCATCGCTACGGTTGAATAGCGGTGCACAGCGGGCGGGCGATTTGACAAGCAGCAGCAGCATACATTACCTGTCCAGGCTTCTTCTCCGCGCTGTCTTCATCCCCGGGTCCCGCGCGCTCTATCTTTAGAATGGCCGGTCAGCTGACGGTGCGCTCAGCCAATCACAGGCCAGGACTGCCATGGCCTGTGATTGGTTGAGTGTGGCCTGTCAGCTGACCCGCCATTCTGAATATAGAGCGCGCGGGACCCGGGGATGAAGACAGCGCGGAGAAGAAGCCTGGACAGGTAATGTTTGCTGCTGCAAGGTCTGCAAGGACATCGGTAACAATGTCCTTGCAGCCCTCGCTCAACGATCATCGGGCCGTGGAATAGGTTCAGTAAACAAGCTGCGATCTAGCAGGTCGCCGCTCGTTTACATCGTTGATCGGGCCCTCCTCGGCCTGTGGAATAGGACCCTAAGAGTAGAGTAGAGTAGAGAAGAGGAGCGTCTTGAGGGCCATGCTCAATGTAGCAATGTACTCTGCTGGAATAGCATAATGAAGATAGAAATAACAGAAGAAGAAGAGTGACATGTCGATAGCTTTGATCTGACTGCCTTATACCCTAGAGCAGTGCTTCTCAAACTTTTTCTACTGCAGCCTCACCCAACAGACCAAGGCAATGTCTGTGCCTCACCAAACTGACCAAGATGGTGTCATGGCCTCACCATCTGTGGTGGAAGTCCATTTAAAAGCTGAATATAATGCTAGGGCTACCTTTCACCCATCTCGCAAGCTCTAGATAATAATAAAGCAAGTATAAAATAAATTAATAATGTTGCTAAAATAGAGATTTTTGAAAATTGCAAAAGGACTGTGGAGATCATAGTTATTTTTGTGAAAACTGGCTCCCCGGCTGGGCCTTACCAACAACTAGGGGGCGCCTCACTGGTGAGGCCCACCTCACAGTTTGAGAAGCACTGCCCTGTGTCAAGACACACTTCCTGTGAGCATAGTATGAGATCCAAGGTCCCTGTGCTGGGGTGACCAGACTTTCCTAGATTTCCCAGAATAGCCATTTGTTTCAGTAGGATACGTAGGCTGAACTGCTGCTTTGTCCTACTGTGGTCAATACCTAGCCTCAGGTATACTGCCCTGTGTGTTGTAGAAGGTGTCCCTGGCATGGATAAGGTTTTCATCAGAGGACGTCTCACCCTTCTGAGGGTCTAGCACTGCATGCTAGCGGTAGTTAACTGCATAAGAATGAATTCTCTCTTGAACAATGAATGATTTTCTTGAAAAATGTAATATTACAAGTTAAGGGGTACTAGATTTCTGGCGATAAGATGTTGATCCAGGGATTTATTGTCAACCCACTCATGTTATTGATTTTGGGATCTCGAGGGTCAACTAACACACTTTTGTGTGGTCCAATCAGCACCTTGTGCCGCAATCGCCCTGTCTTAGATGGTAATTATGGTAGTGAAGTAGTAAGTACTACTATTACTGTATGGGGGAGGTTAGTGGGGTGCAGAATGAAACTTGTGTTATCATACAAACTGTGGAACGAATATCATAGGAACCTATTAAGTAAATTTGAATATTTTTGGGAAGTGGAAGAGAAGTGACATCATTGTTTTGCTTTCTTATCTAGTAAACACTGAGCAGTTTTTGTAATGAGTTTCCCTCTTTTGCAATCTTCCTGTACGCACATTTTTTTGTCAATGTTCCTCGTGTCAGGTTTAAGAAGAATTTGTTGTGCAAGGGTTAAAGCAGACATATAATGCTCCTCTAGCATCACAAAAGATTTACATGTTTTACATAGGAAACCACAAGCAGTATATTTCCGCTCCCATTTACTGCGGGCGATGTATACTCTCTTTTTGAAGCAGATATGAAATTTCTCTAAAGGGAATCGGCTGACAGACCAGCATCATGTCTACCATGAGACCCAAGACACGGGACGTGTGTGGATCTCAGCTGGAAAACCTTGTTCTGAGCAATCTCGGGGCAGGTTCCAAAACATTGTGGAGTAATGGATTGGATGGTCGAAGAGGAAGCCATAGCTTGGCGGGGGCTTTGGCCACATTACCAAGGGGACATAAACAGGTAGGTGGACTGAAATTACATGGGCTATACTATAATAGATAGAGCAACTGGATATATTACAAGGAATTTGGCGCATTTAATATAATGTAACCAGTTGTCAAAGTCAAAAAGTTTCATTTAAAGTCGTATCATAATGGGATTTGCATTTGTTGGTCTTTTATAGTGCCCCCCCCCACACACACACACCTCTTATCCAGATCAGATTTTGTGAAGCAGATTCTAAGATTCTCTATATGTTTTTAATAGAGGTGATTTTTTTATGAGAATACCACCCACTTTTCAAGGCAATTTACAGTGGTCTTTTACTGTATGTTTAACTGGGATTCCTGATGAGTACAAATTCATATATGCAAAATAAATTCCAGCACTCACCACATAAGTTTGCTTATTTATTCAATGTAATATGCATCAGTACAGCAAGTAGCTTTAACTTGAGTCAAGCTGATGAAGGTCATGACTGGCCAAACCGCGTACTTGCTGTACTGATGCATATCACAGTGAATAAATAAGCAAACCTATTTGGTGAGTACCGAGATTTTTTTCCATATATGTCTGGATCTACCTGCCTCCACCACCAACCCACTGAAGGCCGTCTTTCTTCTTACACGACAAAAACATATAGAATAATCCTTACATGACAGCACAACTATTTTCGGTAAACTTTAGTTTTATTGGGTGGGTGCAGAAGGTCAAGGAAGGTCATTATTGTTTTTTTTTTTGTACTTTTGAAATGAATCATCAGACTACTCTGCCATGGGTTCTGGTCAGCTAAAACATTAGTCAATAACTAAACTATTGTGCTGTATGGCTTATAGGACTGGACACATAGTTTCAGTCTTGTTTAGGGAGTATGTAATTCAGCCCCTTCTCCGCCTCCCCACTCCCTAATAGTGATTGATTGGCTGATGTGTATACAGATACTAAGATGTTTGTTTTTTTGTTTTGTTTTTTTGCTGTTTTGGCACACAGGAGAGAAAAGCAGGGCCTATATTGTGCTGCTCTTACATAAGTTGGCATAGCCTGGGGATGGATTTACTTTGACAAGCATTTTTTATTGCTTTATAATTGATTATGAATGTAAGATACAGGCTAAGAGGTAGGGGGTTGGGCCTCTACCAGGTTGGGGCTTGGGCCTCGGATCCTGGTACCTTGCCTCGCTTGCTTTTTCTTAGGTGTCACTTGTCATGCCCTCACAGGCCCAGGACCTGGGCTCCTTATCCAAAGGCCAGGTTGCCACCTTTCCTGGAATAAACACAGTTCTGGTGCCCTTTGCCACCCAATTATCTCTGCTTTTTCAAACAAAGAACATTCACTTAAAACATGAAAGGCACAGCAAACAATAGACTTTACATTTAACAAAGCAGATAGAGCTCACACTGTTATAGAGCATCATATAACATACTCATATCTTGTAACTATGTCCTCCCTCCCAGCCCTGTCTCTGCTTGGTTGACAGTCAGGATTCAGCTTCCAGCTCCCCCCCCCCCCCCCCAATTATTAACACTATCCCTTGTGCAGCCTCTTTAGGGCCTTGTTAACAGTTAAATGGGAAGTCCCATGAAAATAAAAAAAAGCAAGTAAGAGCAGTAAGGCTGTGGAGTAGTCCACACTGAAGCTGGTTTTCGTAAGAAAAGTTGACACTCCTCTTATGTAGAATTTTAAAACTCCTCATGCTTAAAGCGTAACTGTCATAATGCGTAATGTCATTTTTCTGAAAACAATCAAACAAGAAGCAGGATTTCTGTCTCCATTATGCTCTTTGGAGAAGGGAGCGGCTGAGAGGAGTGAGTGAGCACGGAGCAGTCTTGCAGAGCACAACACCCTGCAATCTTCTCTCTCCTAGATAAGCACTGACCTTTCTGACCTTTAAATCCAGCGTTTTAGGTGCCAAGACAGTCTACAAACAGCTGACCTTCATGTCTCCTCTTCCTGCTCACTCATCTCCCTCAGCCCCTCCCCCCTCCATAGGATATAATGGAGACAGCAGAACCCGTCTTCACTGGCTTCTCTGTAATGAAGACGGATTGGCCTGATAATGCACAGATAAGAAGTGAGGGGGGAGGCTGGGAGATTGTTTTTTAAATACAGAAAGAGGCTTTTTTGCCTAATAAAACCTGTTACAGAGTTTCTTAAAATGGCTTGTACTACTAATTTCCGGGGGGGAAAAAAATGACAGTTACGCTTTAGGGCTGTACATGGAATAATAATGAGGCGAGCACCGACCGGTCAGCTTAGTGCTAATACACACACAGACAACGAGTGGGGAGCAGCAGGAGGGGCCGCAGGCAGCAGCGATAGGAGCTGCATGAACGATCCTTAGATTGTACGGACTCCCCATTGGAGTCAAAGGTGGTCTGCTGCCACCGCTCCTGTTACACGGATCAGTGTCGCTGACATGATCGTGCTCTTTCAACATATTTGTGGCCTTTAAACATGTCCAATGACACAAAACCTTTATTAGCCTGAACGAATGGTAATCGGACAAGTAAGGCTAAAATCGTTTTTTGCAAAAGGTCTTTTAGAATTTTTAGAAATGCTGACAATCATAACTTTGCAATTGAACAACTTTCCTTTTTTTACAGCTTGCAAAGTCAAGATCAAATTCACTGGTTGACTCATCTGAATCTGAACCAAACAGGTTGGTGTTGTTTTCTCATTATTTAAAAATTTTTGTAATGAAACCTTTACAGCTGGCTGGGGGGGGGGGGGTGAAGGGGGTTTGCAGGCACAGCAGCCAAAGGGGGGTCCAACGATACTCACAGGTAAGGAATGGAGATGGTCATTACATTATGGTCATGATATATACATATATATATATATATATATATCATTATAGTGCTAATCCACATATCTAAATAAACCATAATCAAATTGATCAAATAATAATTAAATCATAATCAACCTACACGTATTTTCAAGGATATTTGTGATGATTTAGTACATATCTGTGATTGTAATGTTCTTGGTGTTTTTCGGATCTCACCATCGGGCTGTAAAAGTCTGGAAGTTAAAGACGATTCTTGTCGAGCTACAGATGTAACTTGCCATGACGTAATCTCTGTAACAAAATCAATGAACCAAATAACCAAAGCATTGTAAGGTTGGGTTCCCACTGCGTTTTTGCAATCCGTTTTTTTCATCCTTTTTTTTTGCAAAAAACGGATGAAAAAAACGGATGCATTTGTGTGCATCCGTTTAGATCCGTTTTTCCTTTGACTTCCATTGTAAAAAAAAAAAACGGATCAAAACGGATCCGTTTTTTTAACGGACACAAAAGTAGTGTTAACTACGTTTTTGTGTCCGTCAAATAAAAAGGAACCGTTTTGATCCTTTTTTTTACAAGTCAATGGAAAAACGGATCAAAATGGATGCACACAAATGCACGTTTTTTGCAAAAACGGATTGCAAAAATGCAATGTGAACCCAGCCTAAAACATGTTCATGTCACTGCTACAGCGAAACATGTAGAAAAAAAAAATCTGCTCTAATTTCTCATCATCATAGACTGCCATGGAGACGGTCATCATCATGGTATAGGCCAATGGCTGTATCCATGTTTTCCCAGACTCCCTAGGGCTCTTTAGCCATCGGTAATCAGATGCTTAATGATTGGACTTAAGCCTGCTTGAGTTGCACTCATCTTTAGGCTCAAGATACAATATTTTCAACATACAATGGTTGCTCTCGAACCAATTAAAGGGTTAGTTCAGCAAAAAAAAAAAAAAATTCTTTTAAATGAACTGGTGTTAGAAAGTGCCAAAGAAAATCTTAAGTCTTCTAGTAGTTATCATAGTTACATAGTTAATACGGTTGAAAAAAGACACATATCCATCTAGTTCAACCAAGGAGGGGATGGATACAGGGAAGGGGAGGGGTGATAGGTTCTATACATATGCATTTATATTATTTTGCTCTAAGAACTTGTCTAGCCCTGTTTTGAAGCCCTCTACTGTTTTTGCTGTGACCAGATCCTGTGGTGACTGTTCCACAGATTCACAGTTCTCATTGTAAAGAAGGCTTGTCGCCTTTGGAGATCGAACCTTTTTTTCTTTCTAGTCTGACACAGTGCTCTCTGCTGCCACCTCTTTCCATGAGTTTTCTGTGAGGATTTGCTACTGCTCTGGACAGTTCCTGACATGGACAGAGGTGGCAGCAGAGAGCAGTGTGTCAGATTGGATAGAATACAACACTTCCTGCAGGACAAACAGAAGCTGATAGGTACTGGAAGATTGGAGGTTTTTTTTGTTAAAGAGGATGTGGTTTTTCGATCCGCAGCCCGGTTCCCGTGTACGTCGCCGTTCTATGCACGGGTACTGGGCTGGAGTTGAAGCACTGGAGACAGGCCAGCCCGCCCCTGTATGACGCGGCTCAATTAATTCTAATGGAGCCCCGTCATAGAGGGGAGGGAATTTCCTCCCACTGGGGGCAGGCCGGCCCGCCTTCTGTGCTTCAACTCCGACCCGGTACCCGTGCATAGAACGGCGACGTTCACGGGAACCGGGCCGCGGATTGAAAAACGGACCGCGGCACCAGCTTGCCCGTGACGGTGCCGTTTGATCCACGGGTCAGATTAAAGAGGATGTGCCTGATGGTACATCCCCTTTAAAGTAAATTACAAATCTTTTGCACTTTCTAGCACCAGTTCATTTGAAATTTTTTTTAGCTGAACTACCCCTTCAATATTGTACCTTGAGGGACCACTGTATATCCTGAATGCAAAATGAAGCAATGTTCTTAGAATCTTTATAAATGTTTATACCACAAAAAATTTCCTACATTTATAAAGGAATAAAGGAAGATAAATCCATCAGACGGACATTCTGCTGCATATTAGAGATAGCTACAGGGAGGGGAAAGGAATCAAAAAGCAGCTCACATAGTAGTTGGGGGGCACAGTGGAGAAACTTTAAAGGACAGCTCCCACGGGTTGTAGAGAGAAGGGAAAATAGATATAAGGCAGTCTGCAAGTGAGAATTACATAGGCTGTGGTCAAGAATAGAGAGAAAATAGAGCACAGAAAGCAAACTGCAGAGGCTGTAGAAGCAAAACTATGCAAAATCTTTAATAAAGACATATGGAGAAAAGTATCAAGCTGGAACTTAAAAGAATGCTTTTCAAAGGTGTCCATAGCCTTTAAACATAACTTTATAACTACTATCTGTGTACAGGCCTCTAAGTTTACTTTGTATCAGTGGTTCGCCAAGACTGAGCATCTTTAGGATAATGTGAGCTGTAAGCCCCCTATGATGCTTCCACTTCAGGTCGTGACCCATAGTCAGACCAGGACATGCAACATTCTATTGGCTGTACTGTCATATAGTTTGGAGCAGTAGTACTGTGTCACTGTGATAGCTAACTGTAGATCTAGTTCCCTAGGAACCATGGAGAATATTCATGATCCCCGCGTATTAGATGTGTATCTATGCAATAATAATTCAGGCCGGAACACTGGAATAATTTAGAAGAAGATAATTATTACATAGGGGAAAATAGACAATATGTTTCCAAGGAGAAATTCCCTCTTCCTTGGGGTTATCTAGTTTTTCTTGTGTAACAAAAAGCATCTTCTTCTTATAAATCACTTATAAATCAATATTGCATGGAAACATATGTAACAGCCGGGGATTGCAGCAGTGAAGCATCAATATTCCCCCCAGTTTCAAAGATTACACGGCCCAATCAAAAATGTAAACGTGCGCTGATCTGCTAGCTCGGCGCTCGTTTACTGAGCCTTCTACATGGCTCGATTATCGTTTAGCAAGGGCTGCATGGACATCAGTAGCGATGTCTGTGCTGCCCTTGCCCATAAACTGTTCATACATTTCTTCTCCATGCTCTCGGTCTTCTCCTGCCCTCTGCTTGCTTCTCAGCACCGCAGCTGTAGCTTCTCTGAGCTGACAGGCCGATCAGCCAATCATTGGCCGTGGCGGTCCCGGCTAGTGATTGGCTGAGCATCCTGTCAACTCAGAGAAGCTACAGCTGCGGTGCTGAGAAGCAAGCAGAGGGCAGGAGAAGACCGAGAGCATGGAGAAGAAATGTATGAACAGTTTATTTAATTGTTAGCCGTTAGCTGCGCATTGCTAAAGATGTAAAGACCCAAAGAGACGATCTCTATTGTCTCTATTACACAGATCAATAATCGGCTGAATCAGCCTGATTCGGCCAATTATTGCTCCATGTAATAAGGCAGTTACAGTCAATCAATAGGATGATCGAAATATCACAATTCAGTCTGAGAACATAGGGTTATGTATGTATTATTTAGAATGATGAATATCTATTTATGCATATTGTGTGTTTGGTGTTGCAGGAGAGTGGTGGTTATCACAAAGCAGGACAATGAACCATTCGGATTTGAAATTCAGGTAATTCTAAAAATCTTTATATGTGCAAATATCAGTAGAATATAGGATAGCGGTGGTGTATATAGCTTTCTGTATACTGTCTTATTACTGAGGTTAATGTACAAGCACTTTACAGTAAGTTCTCTTTAATGGTAGCTGCAGGTAGGTACGTTCGTATCATTCTAAGGCTGGGTTCGCACTACGTTTTTGCAATCTGCAATCTGTACAAAAAAACGGATGCAACTTTGTGCATCCATTTTGATCCGTTTTTTCCATTGACTTCCAGTATTAAAAAAAAAAGGATCAAAACGGATCAGTTTTTTTTAGCGTATACAAAAACATGGTTGACCTAATTTTTGTGTCCACTAAATTAAAATGGATCCGTTTTTCACAAGTACGACATTGTTAAACGCCAGTTTTCATGTATGGTGAAGGTATGACATTCATGTGTTTTGATTATGTATACTGTGACTTTGTAAAATAAAAATTATTTAAAAAAAAAAAAAAAAATGGATCCGTTTTGATCCGTTTTTTTTTTGTTTTTTTTATAATCGAAGTCAATGGAAAAAACGGATCAAAAAGGATTCACACACATGCATCCGTTTTTTTTTTCTATCCGTTTTTCATCTGTTTTTTGCAAAAACGGATGAAAAAAACAGATTGCAAAAACGTAGTGTGAACCCAGCCTAATCTGGGTCTGCGCAGGGGGGTTGGAGCTTTGTACCAGGGAATAAAAACAGTCATTGAAATAATCAGCATAGAATTTTGAAACTAAGGGTACAAACTCACAGGGCAGATCTGCAGCGAGTTTCTCGCTGCAAATTCGCAGCGAGGCCCGATGCGAATTCGCAGCGTGACCCGCTGCAGATCCCTGCCCTGTACAGTCTATGGGCAGACAAACTCGCAGCAGGATGCACATCCTGCTACAAGTTTGTCCGCAGTCCGCCCTGTTAACTCCCCGCGGGCTGGAGTGTATACATCACCGGGTCCCCGCTCCAGCTTGCTTCAGGGCTCCCAGTGTCTTCACGTCCCGCTCAGCCAATCAGTGCGCAGTGGCGGGGCAGCGCACTGATTGGCTGAGCGGGACGTGCCGGAAACCCCCGAAGCAAGCCGAAGCGGGGACCCGGTGATGTATACGCTTCAGCTGGCGGGGGGTTAACAGGGCGAGCTGCGCACAAGCTTGCAGCAGGATGTGCATCCTGCTGCGAGTTTGTCTGCCCATAGACTGTATAGGGCAGGGATCAGTAGCGGGTCTCGCTGTGAATTTGCAGCGAGAAACTCACTGCGGATCTGCCCAGTGATGTAAATATCTTCACTTGAAGGTGACAGTTGGGATGTGACTGTTGGGCAGTTGTGATGAGCGGTACTTTCACCCACCGTTACTATTGTAAAAGTTTCCATAGAAACAGCTTTAGCCGTGTTAACCTCTTCATGCACTAGTTCTACAACTACTGCGATCTACCAATGATGATATATTTTTAAAACTATTTAAAAGATAAACTGATTTTGTTTTCCATAGCAACCAATCAGAGCAGAATACAGAATGAAATCTGCACTGTGATTGTTTGCTATCAGATTCTATGTCGTATGCATAATCTCTCTATTGTCTTTCTACTTTGATTTGTAGACCTACAAGCTACAGCACGCTCATGGGACAGACATGAGGACGTATGTCTACAAAGTACACGAGGACAGCCCGTCCGGCAATGCTGGATTGAAAGCCGGTCAGTGCCCACACCTTTCTACCTTCGAATCATGTAAAATCCTGTATAGGTGACCATTATAGATGAACAGATATTCCAAAATCTTTTAAAATTCGAATTAGCTTTTGAATTCAATTCATATTCGATGACTGGTTTACATTTTTTTTATAATAAAAATTCACCTTGCCAGACACAGAGAATATAGTGAGTGTAAGCAATGATGCATGCAACATGGCCATTCACAGTACTTCCATCAATCACTGTGCCAGATACAGAGACATATATTGTATGCCTTAGCATTCACTGTACAGGAGCAGAGACCCCGCCTTTGATAGGTGCTCCTGCTCTAGCACATGAGTCACCAGAAACAAGTTTTAAAAAAATTGGATTCAAAGGAATTCGAAGCAAAGTGATTGATTTATCTTTACAGACCATGGAACCAAATATTAAAGAGTCACTGTTGTAAATTTTTTTTTTTTTGCAGAAATCAATAGTCCAGGCGATTTTAAAAAAAAATTGTAATTGTGTTTATTAGGCAAATATGCCATTATCTGCATTCAAAAAGACTTTTCCCAGGTCCCCCCTCCCTCCTCTTTTCCATTCACTGCAAAATATCAGGAAATTGTGACTTGTTGCATCAGACACAGCCATGTCTGTTCTATAGAGAGGGAAGGGGGGAGGCAGGAGTTAGTCGGCAGCAGAGAGCAGAGAACAAAGGATTACACAACACGGAGGTGGGTGACAGCGGTATTCAGAGGTCAGAGACGTTAGTGCTGACTGTCAAAGGTGATAGTCGGGTGATTAAATGTAGATTAACTCTTTGTTATCCTGTTTTGGTGCCTCATCTCTCTCCACCCCTCCCCTCTCCATAAGCAAGCCATCAAGACAGGGGGGGAGAGCTTTAAACAGTTTTTTCATGATAAAAATACATTTTTCAGCTAATAAACCCAATTACAAAGTTTCTTAAAATCGCCTGGACTATTGACTTCTGAAAAAAAAAAATTAAACGACGTGACACTTTTAGCATAAGCCAATGATAGCTGCCACATGGTGACTCTTAATGTGACGTATGGTCAAAGATCACTGAGGACATAATCGGCAACAGAAATATTTCCTAGTCTGATTTTAGGTAATTGTGTGATCACAATGATGGCAGCTCAGTCCTATTCACTTACGCTAGCTGCCATGTTGCATGATTCAAAAAGAGCAGCACAGTGCTTTATGGCCATGTGACACATATAGAGGAAAGTTTACTCCTTGTCTATATTACCAGTCTCTAGTGCAGGGATGGGGAACCTTCGGCCCTCCAGCTGTTGCGAAACTACAATTCTCCTGATAGCTGGGCAGTCATATCATTGGTTTTCTAGGCAATGGGAATTGTAGTTTTGCAACAGCTGAAATGCTGAAGGTTCACCATTACTTATTCACACTGACCAGATGACTAATGGTGGAAAAGAATAGGCCAGGCCAAAAATATAAAACTTACATCTTCCTCATATATATATATATATATATATATATATATATATATATATAAAAAAATTATATATATATATATATATATATATATATATATAGCTATTCGGAAAACACTATTAAGCTGCTGTGATGGCCAAAATTGCCAAGTTCGGGTGGGTTCTCCCAAACCCGAACTTTCAGCATTTGACTCCTGGTGGCTGCAGAAGTTGGATAAACCTTAGGGAGTCATGAAAACCATGGATCCAGCCTATGTCTTCCTGGCAGCCCCAGAGCTGCAGACACCAGGAATCAAGTGCTGAGCATTCGAGTTTGGACCAACTGTCCGAATTCAAACATTCTGCAAGATTGCTCATCACTGATTATGATGTGTCTAGCCCCTAAAGCCGAAGGCCCCCTCTGCCTGCCCATAAGGCAAGTGGGGGATATGGCAGGCGTACGCCAAGAAGAAGGAGCCTATCAACACCTTCTCCCTGGTATACGCCCCTGCCATACTTTTCATAAATGTCCCCCATAGTCTTTAAACTAGGGACTACCAAGTACACGTAACGGTCTCTGTGTTTGTTAAGAACTGAAAACACTTCAGTCTTGAAGTGGTTAAAATAAAAAAGGAAGCTCTCAATATAAATATGTTCTGGTATTTTAGGTGACATGCTTATTAATGTTAATGGAGTAAACACGGAAGGATTCAGCCACCAGCAGACAGTGGAGCTCATCCAATCATCGGGTAACTTTCTACGGTAAGTAATAGTTTGTTCTGTCTATTAGATGCTTATAGTACTGTGCTTGAGATTGTGCTCATACATGCCAGTCAGTATACTGTATATGTGTACCCCCCCTGTACTGTGTACTGTGGGTCACAGCCGAAAACGATGCCCCAAGAAGCCTCTAAACCTATTAGAATACAAGTAGTACTGTATATGGTGCACACCTTTAGGCTATGTTCCCACAACAAAAAATTTCTATTAATCTATTAATTGTTGCCGATTTGCAAAAACGGGACGTGATTTATAGAAAATTTATGTTGCATTGCAGTCATTGGATATATCGGGCGAAGTGTATACACATAGGGGGACATTTATTAAGTCCGACTTATAAATGTCCCCGCATCTCCGGCGCTACGGGGATTTATGTAGAGGCGGACTGCCTCTACATAAATCCCATGCGCTCTGGTGCGCACCGCTGAAAACCTACGCCAGCTGAGGACTGGAGTAGGTTTTCGGCGTATATTTTGGCGGAATGGATGTCCGCGCCCTCCGTTCCGCCCCCTTCACACCCCCTTCCCGCCCTCCCTGGCGTACTCGGCGGAAAGTGCCGATTTGCGAATATTTTATTTGCAAATCGCCCATTTGCGAATAAAATAATGCGCAAATCGGCACTTTCAGCCGAAAATCATCCGTACACCGGATGATACATGTCCCCCAATGTATACACTCTGCCCGGGATCCCTAGCGGCCGCTATTCAATGAATAGCGGCTGCATAACACTGACAGCTCGCACAATGGAAAGTGTGGCCCCTGCCGCACTCTCCGTTGTTGGCTATGGTAAATTGGGATGCAGGCCCGCATCCCATTTCAGCACAAATGAAGTTCATCCGGCTGGTGCTGCATTACTGGCCGGTGTGATCTTTACTGACACCGGCCATTCTGTGACCCAGCTGGGTGTTTTACAGCGTGTGAACCCGGCCTTAAGCAGTACCCAAACTGGTTCAACTATAGACATCAGTTTAGTAAATCTAGTGCAACAATTCCACTTATCTAGGTTAAATGGATAAATAAACAAACTAGAATTTAATTTGTCAAGAAAGATTTAGCAATATGCATACAAAGAAAAGAGGAGGTATTGTCCATAGAACCCACATTTTTATAGGCCCTTTGAAAAATAAAAAGTCTTGAGTCTTGATTAGTTGCTGTAGTTGGCACCTTAAAGGGTACGTGTCATTATAATGTGACGTTATATCGGGCCATTATAGCAGGATATTATATCTGGACTGTTTCGGGTCTACCCAACCCTTGGACCAATGGATTGTTCACCAGTTAAACTAGGGAACTTATATAAGATTGTTGTATATGTGTCTCTTTATTGCTTGTCCATAATCTAAGGAAAGGGTATCATAACTAGAGATGAGCGAACCGGGTTCGGGTTCGAGTCGATCCGAACCCGAACCCGAACATTCGGCATTTGATTAGCGGGGGCTGCAGAACTTGGATAAAGCTCTTGGGTTGTCTGGAAAACATGGATACAGCCAATGACTATATCCATGGTTTTCACATAGCCTTAGGGCTTTATCCAACTTCAGCAGCCACCGCTAATCAAATGCCGAACGTTCAGGTTTGGTTCGACTCGAGCATGCTCCAGGTTCGCTCATCTCTAATCATAACCCTAAAAACACATTATTTGGGGTATTTTTTGGTTAATATTTTTGGACTCTTACTACTGGCCCTACTACAAGTTTTTATTGGATTCACTATTTCCGCACTATAATAACACTTTGATCAGCAGAAGGACTGCAGCTATAAAACACAGTCTGGACCATCTTAATTACCGTGGCCACTCACGTGTGATAATTGTTTTATTGCAGAATTGAAACAGAATATAGTACAAAAATTAGACAATCAGAACTGCAAGCCAAGCTGCTCATTCTAAAGGTACGTCACAATACGTCTTATATGTAGAAAAAAGGTGCACATGTAGTAGTAGTAGGAGCAAAGGTGTGTGTTATAATGTAGTTCCCCTTTTGACTTAATATGACTTAAAGGGGTATTCCCACCATAACATAAAGTTAAACTTGTAAACATAGTGTAAAGCTCTTTGTCTAGGTTAACAAGCACCACTCTGCTCTAAAAGCAGTGATCTGCCTATTGTGTATATAGCTATAAAGTAGATGTATAGAGATAAAGGGGGACATTTTTAAAATGTCAGCCTGAGGCGTACACCAGGCAGAAGGTGGAGATTTGCCCCTTCTCCCTGGCGTACGTCTGCTGTACACCCCGCTCGTCCGATGGGTGGGCTGGGGGAGCTTGGGGGGCGTGACAAGGCGGAGAGGAGACGTGGACTCCTCCCGCGCCTTATTTACACCAGGCGTAAATCATGATCCAAATCTACACCGGCTGGAAGCGCGTGCCTCTTAGTGAATCCTGCCGGGGGAAAGGGGGCAGGGCCTAATATAAGATCGGCGTACTCGTCTTCATAAATCCCCCCCATAGTGTATATAACCTGTATATTATATATAAATATGTATACTATATCAATATATAGAAAAAAAGACAAACTTATGCTCCATAAAAAGATCAATATAAACTCCTGTCAGACCATTGCTTTTAGAGCAGAGTGGTTGTTAATAACCTAGACAATGGGCTCTTAACAATGGGAGGACAATAGTGACTTATCAGGGGAAGGAGACAAGATCGCTAAATGAATGTATAGGCAAAAATATTTAACATGACGAGCCTTACAAGTTTAGTTATGTTAGTTGAGATGGAAATACCCCTTTAAGTGTTGTGCTATCAAATTGGAACATATATTCCTCTTCTTTTCTGGCAACTATAGGGTTATGCTCATATTATCTGGTCAGTAGTTTTAGCCAGAACCAGGCTTGGGTAGTTGGTCATTGTTGCACTCCTGGTTTTGGCTGAGAACAATGGCCAAATATGATATGTAACTTAGCCATACTGTGATAGTAGGATGGGGGGGGGGGGGGGGGGGTAGATCTCTGCACATGTCATTCAACTGTACAATATAATGTTCTGCTACATGGATTACATTATATAGAAGATATGAAATAAAGAACAGTGCACCCCAGCTGTGAGTCCTTAATTCACCTCTGTAGCATTGCATGACAATGGTCTTTAAGAAAGCAATAAGTCTGCACGAATCTCTGTACTGCGGCTTGTACATCATTTCCCGGCTGTCGGCAATAAAGTCAGTAACCTGGACTGAGGCCAGCGATTGCCTACCATGGTGCACCAGATTGTGGCGAGGCACTTCATTTGTCTCTAACTCTATCTTGCAAAAAAAAAAAAAAAGTTTCTAGGTTTGCTTGGCGAGGTACTTTCCACACACTGACTATAGAGATCTGGTTTCCTGTGCTGCAGGTTCTGTCGCTCTTCTCTTCTTTAAAGCCCTAAACTTTGAATTTTCTTTATAATTTACAGCAAGATTTTCGATCAAAGTGGAAGGAATTACAGAGTACGATAAAAAAAGAACACCAGCTGCTTCACGGTAACTACAAGCCTTCTAGTATTAGTTTTTGTCAGATTTTTGGGGTCCTTTTAATTTTATGCGCTATAGCTTTAATTTATTCATGCTTAAAATGTGATATGACAATAGCAACAAAAATTTGGAAAACAAAAATTGTTTGTTATTTTCAGTTATTTGTGCTTCATGTGCACATTACTATCAGTTTTATAGCTGTTTTCTTCCAGACTGTACCTTCCATTAAAATTAATGGAAGCCCTAAATGGAACAAATTTTAATGCTAGTACTCAGGGTCCACATAGTTTTTTGAGTGTTTCTACTTTGTAGTACTGTTTTCCCCTTGTGTACAAATCCAAGTAGACCCATAAGGCACTGCAACACGACTATAGGAGTAACTAGAGCCTCTGAGAGCCTTATAGGTTGTACTACTGTCAGGGGCCAATGGACTACAATGACCGGACTTCAACTAAGTTCTGATTCGTCCAAACCCAAATTCTCTGCATTTAAATACTGGTGGCTGAAGACGTTGGATTCAGTCCTAGGGAGTCTTGGAAAACATGAATACGGCCTATCCAACTTCTACAGCTACTGGTATTTAAATGCCCAGAATTCAGATTTGGACAAACCAGAACTTACTCCACTCATCTCTAATTGTAGTCCATTGGCTCCTGGCAGTAATCAAATGCCGATAGTTTGGAATCTGACTAACCAGAATGTACTTGAAGTTTGGTCATTTATTTACCCCCAAGAAGGTCAGCTCAGGAGCATATACTGCAGCACTAACAAATAAATACTGTGAAGAAGATTTGCGATTACATATTTGTTAAATGATGAATTATGTCTACCTATATACTGAGAGAAAATTGTTGACAGTCACTGATTTTACTGGAAGGAAAGAAGAAAGTTCCCAGCACTCACCAGCTGAATTTCAACAAGCTTTATTTACATAAGTGGTAGTTAATAGACAAGGACAACGCATCCCTGAAGAAGGCTTTGCCTAAACGCGTTCTGTTGCAGTGGCGTGTTGCTTGTGTCTATTTACTACCACTGATGTAACTAAAGCTTGTTGAAATTCAACTGGTGAGTGCTGGGAACTTCCTTCCATCTTACATATCATTATGCATGTGCACAACCGACTATCCTGGAGTGCCAACCGCACAGCTTCAATATCACTGATTTTACTGAGACGCTCCATTATATTTGCTGTAACAGCCAATAAGTCTAGTTCTGCAGTGCTACCCAACTGGTTTGACTTGGGGTCATAGTGACAAGTCTAAGAACTCGCTACGTGTTTCCCCTTTATCCCATTCTAGGATGTAGAAAATGTATTTCTGCTGTCACTTCCCAAAAGTAGTCCCAGTGTGGGTAGTGGCTAGCTCAATAAACTAGATGATGCCAGTGCAAGGCACTGAATGTCTGGCAAGGAAAGTCCAGGTACTGGTTTTGGGCAGAAAGTTGGGCAGCGTAGTCAAGAACAGGCAAACGGATTGCGGCAGGTGACACTGATTTCTAGTTAGCAAACCAGGTTGAACAGAGAAGAGTCAGCGCAGTACACAGAAATGAGGCAAAATTGGAGTAAGGAGAAGCAGGCTCAGGTTATACACAGAAATCAGGATCAGGCAAGGACAATAAGGAAGTGACATCCCAAGATAGGTGACCTTGAGCTAGGACGGTCTTTGAAGTGCACACACTGGCCCTATTAGAGGCTGGCACCATTCATGCTTGTGTAGTCCTGGCGACAGAGAGGAGATGAAAAAGGGAGGCGTGGGCACTAAATGTAACCTGGCAGGGATGCCTGCTAAGAAAAGCAGTATGGTAGCCGGAACTGCCAACGGCATTACATTTACATGCTGTGTCCAATATGGTATATAGAGAAATATTATCTAACCCTGATATTTTTTTTTAAAAAACCTCTAGTCTAATAATTTTTCTCTATTTCCAAATTTATACAGGTACTATAAATGAAGGCAAAATACAGGAAGAACTGGACTGTATCCATTCTAAGATGTTTGGCAATCCCACGCCTGGTTCCTTCCTCAACAAACATAGATGTTCTAGCTCGAGTAGTGGAAAAAGCCTGTTGAGCTCCATGATTCTAAACAATGAAGATGGACTTGGATCAATGTCCGAGCTTGATGAAGACTCTGGAACAGAAGCGAGTTACAGTCGTCAGTCTAGTTACAGTCGCCAGTCTAGTACAGAAGATGACTTTATGTATAAATTCTATGGACTTCCCTCGATGAGGTCTTCACTATCCCGTCACAGGAGCATCAGTGTGACCAGTAGCGAAAGTGAAACAATGTCACCAAGCTGGGACTCTATAAGTCTATCAAATATTTTTGGAACATTGCCACGTAAAGGTAGAAGAGGGAGTGTCCGAAAGAACTTTTTTAAGTTTATACCTGGTTTGCACAGATCAGTAGAAGAAGAGGACTCTCAGTTGTAAATGTAACTTTACTGAAACATCATCAGCATTAATATGAGGCGTTACGAAAGGTGCTGTATACATACAGTGATGATAAGGTGGGAGTCACCGACTAATAATGTATTAGTGGAAAGTGCATTCACAAAGCATTCCATAACTGACCAAATATGTTGCTGGGTGGTGGACCTTGGTTCATCTTGGGAGATAATTTGTCATACTTGGCTGACTTAGGCTGTCCATACACCTTAGCCTAGACTCCTCTGGCAGTGGGTTATCTCCCAAGAAATTAAAGATTTAGGAATGTTAAAATTTAACAGCCTGATCCTTCTCATCCCCAAATTTCCAAGGATTCCACACAAGGAGGAGGACTCAATAGTCATCAGATGGTCGACTTAAGAAGTCCAAAATCAGTTTGAGACACTAAAGTGTACAGCGTACTTTGAAGGAGTCTCCTACTGAATTTTACATGATTTAGGTCTTTGCTCTTTATTCACCATCAGCTTGTCCCTGAAGTGAAGAACTAAAGGTGGCCGTACAAGTTTAATAACTGTCGGCCAACAGTTACAGTTATCTCTCTCGATCGCCCCATACACATCAACAACTGGCATGGCCGAGCACTCATGTTTCCACTATGGAGAGGGGAGGATATGCAGCAAGACATTTTTGGTGTTGGTTTATCTCTTCTACAACAAATGGGCTAGGTAGTAAAAATCAATCAAACATGTCTACAGTAAAAGGGTCTAAAACGGTGTGGTAGGCTCTCCATATTAATCAACAGTAAAGCAAATTGTAAAGCAACCCCTTTGAATTTTATATTCTGTTTTACAATGCTTTGACCTACAAGATGGTCACCTCTACCATATTCATGTCAATGTTACATGCTTCTAAACTAGTTACAAGTAGAGATGATCGAACATCGGAAAATCTTAGTTTCTATAAAACTCGAACCTTGTCGAACCTTCCGCATTTGATTCCCGATGCCTTCCCGTTCCGTGGGGAAGGAGGAGACATCCCGGGTGCCACCTGGAATTCCAGGATTCAGCCTAAGTCTAGGAGCAGAGCTTCCAAATGTATCTGTGTCCCTGATTCTATGGGGTGCTGCTGTGATGGGTGGATTGAGGTCTATGCCAATAAACTAGGAGACCAGTCTTTACTTACAATCACGCAATGTCACTGTGTCTGATGATCACATAAATCTAACAATAAATTTATATAATATATCTAATAGTAAGATAGGTCCAACTACTGGGCGTATATAGATGAAATACTTGCACCGATGTAGCAACTTCGTATCAATCAGCTATGGTTGGGAGGACTATAGGTCTCAATGTGTTGCGGCCAGGTTACAGTTCCTACCTCTTTAACCAGGGAGCATTCTACTCTCTTTGTTATCTCATTTAGAAAGTAAAATGGTGCCCCCCCCCCCCCACTGTGTATTTGCCAAACCGGCTTCCTGTGCAGCTATCGATATTTATTTTACACTGACACACATATGAATGTCTTATTTCTGAAATTCTGTATTTTACTAGATGTATATTAAATTGTGTATACTGTATGTTGCACGCTGTAAATTATACTTCACTTAACATATCGTTCTGAATACGTTCCTCATATGGCCAGTAAAGCTGCCCTGTACATGAAAATAAATCTATCTTTCTACCCTTTTAGCATTTCCTTTCTTATATCTTAACCCCTTCCCTTCCGGGCCAATTTTCGGTTTTGCGCTTTCGTTTTCTCCTCCTTGAGTTTAAAAAGCTACAGTGTTGCATTTTTTCACCTACAGACCCACATGAGCCCTTATTTTTTGCCCCACTAATTGTACTTTGCAATAGCAGACTTAATTTTTGCATAAAATATGCTGCAAAACCAGAAAAAAATTATATGCGTAGTGAAATTGAAAATAAAACGCAATATTTTTTATCTGGGGTGGTTTTGTGTTTACGCCATGCGACCGATGGTAAAACTGACATGTTATGCATGTTCCTCAAGTCGGTACGATTACAACCATAGGCAATTTGCATAACTTTTATCTTATTTGATAGCTTTAAAAAAATTTAAACCTTTTAAAAAAAAGTAAATGTTCATTAAAGGGGTTATCCCCTTTATACCCCTTTATATTTAGCGCTACAAAAACATGGCCACTTTTGCCCCTCTCTTGTCTCCAGTTCAGGTGCGGTTTGCAATTAAGCTCCATTTACTTCAATGGAACTGAGTTCCAAACCCCAAACTGGAGACAGGAGAAGGGCAAAAGTGGCCATGTTTTTGTAGCGCTGGATAACCCCTTTAAAATTGCTCTATTACCATGCTTGGATACATGGAGTGCCGAGCCGGGATCAGCGTCATTCCAACACTGAGCCCCGGCCCGCCCAGTTTAATGGAACGGTCATGTTTGACAGCTGCATTTAACTGTCCTAGTTAGTGGGTGTGGTGATCAGTCACACCCACTAATAGCCGCGGCCCCGGGCTGCAGAAAGCAGCTGGCATGGTGGCGGTTCAGAGAACCTCCCCACCCCCAACAGGACGTGTCGGTACGTCCTGTGGAGGGAAGGGGTTAAGATAGATATAGTATTTTCCTGCGTATACTTTTTAAAACGACTCTGTACCCACAATCTGTCCCCCCCAAACCGCTTGTACCTTCGGATAGCTGCTTTTAATCCAAGATCTGTTCTGGGGTCCGTTTGGCAGATGATGCAGTTATTGTCCTAAAAACAACTTTTAAACTTGCAGCCCCGTGCCTAATGGCCGTGGCTTAGAATATCTGTGCCCTAACTTTGCACCACCCCTCCGTCCCTCCTCCCCACCCTCTTCATCATTAGGAATGCCAACTAACGACTATCGTTCTGTGTAATATGGTGAATGATTTCAGGTTAATGATAAACAATATAGTTTGCGATCGTTTATCGTTAGTCGCTAATAGTTAAAAATCGCTCCGTGTAATAGGACCCTAAAGCCTCTATTACACGGGGCGACAGGAGGAGCAAACAAGTGTTGTCAGCGCTCGTTTGCTCCTCATTCCCAGCTCGCCGATGGCACTATTACATGCAGCGGCAGCGAGTGGGTACGTGCAGGGGAGGCCGTGGGGAGCTACGGGGGGGCTGCCCGGGTGATCGCTAGATCGTCCGGGCAGCCCATAGAGGATAGCGGCGGTCTGCTGCCACAGCTCCTATTACACGGAGCGACAGCAGCAGATCGCTGCTATCATTGTCGTTTGATCGTTCATGTCGGCTTATCGTTGCCTTCTATTACACAGGGCAATTATTGGCCGTAAAGAACAATGTAATACCACATTTCCCCTGCAGTGGCCGCTGTAGATGAAGCATTATTATATAGACGGTGGTATATAGTGGGCAGCGCTGTGATTATACGCGGAGTGATTGTATACACGGGATTCCGTTATATATTGTGGTTAAGAATCTCCTTGTATATTGTGAATAAATACTTTGTAATGCATTCACCACCTGCTAAATAATGAATTTTCCATGCGATTCCTATTAATCATGGGTCGGGAGCCTTCCATGAGTCATCCTCTGGCGCTTGTTAGTGTCTATAATTAAGAACATGTTTGGGTGAAGATCAAATTACTTTTTGTTAAAATGTATTAAAAATAGAATGATGGGTGTGATATTTCCTAATAAAAGTCATTTACCGTGAGCAATGGTCCATTAATGATCCATCATAGAGATGCGATGAGTGAGTTATTACCAGGAATAGTAATATTTTCTGATGATATAAGATATACAGTATATGTAAAAGAAATCCTAATGAAACAATGACGGTCAAAATGAACAGCAATAGATAGTGTCCTCTGGTATAGACAATCCTGTACATGCTATGAGGGTCTCTGGACAAGAGGCAGATGAAAATGTGCCCTCCTAAAGAGACCCTCAGAGATCAGCTGGAAGCTGTGAGGAATTGTAGCAATAAGTGTTTAATTTCCCTGCAGCGCCACCACAGGGGAGAAGAAGCATTACACAGTGTCTGATCATTTCAGTGGATTGGCTGTGTAATGCAGGACAGGGCGGGTCCTCCAGAACAGGAGACGCTCTTTTTATCAGCTCTATACTCTAGCTAGGAGAAGAAGATCCAAAGCAGAGGACCCTCCTTTTAAAGGTTTTTTTTATTTTTATTAAACGTGCTTAGGCTGAATGACTAGATAAAAAAAACTGTACTTACCTCCCTTGCTCTCCCACAGCTTTTATTGTCCTGGCATCTGGATGCTGAGCTCCACCTTCTGGTGCCAGAGATGGTACAAGACACTGCCATCAGCCAATCACTGTCCACTGCACTGTATGATTGGCTGAGCGGGACATCACTGCCCAGAGACTGCATTTGAAGTAGTGGCCAGAGCCTTCAGCAAGGAAACCAGATATGTCACAGGAGAACCCTCAGGGGAGCGTTTTAGGTGAGTATGAGTTTTTTTCTATCAACATTGAGAAAGGTAATTGGGCCGAATTGAGATAAGCCCTTCCTCCATTGGCATCTACAATAGACAGTCTGTCTTATATTACAGTATGTTTATTCTCAAGAGTAGAACACCAGGAAATTAGATGCCATAACAGGGGATCCTACTAGTCACAACATATTACTGAGGTTAGACCTGACCCATCTATATCCATTTAAGTGGCCAGTCTGTAATACCACATTTGTCCCGTAGTGGCCACTGCAGAAGAACTCAATGACTAGACAAATCCTCTCTTGGCAACAACATCTGATTCTAAGGGTGATTTTAAAGTGTCACTGTCATTTCAATGTCCAGGCGATTGTAAGAAACTTTGTAATTGGGTTTATTAGGCAAATATGCCATTATCTGCATTCAAAAAGCCTTTCCCCAGGTCCCCCTCCTTCCTCTCTTATCCACTGCATCTCTTATCCACTACATCAGTCAGACCCTGTCTGTTCTATGGAGAGGGGAGGGGGGAGGAGGAAGGAGGGAGATTAGTCAGCAGCAGAGAGCAGAGAACAAAGTATTACACAGCGGGAAATGTGTGAAAGCTGCTACTCAGAGGTCAGAGAGGTCTGGGGATGTAGCTGTAAATTAACTCTTTGTTGTCCTGTTTTGGTGCCTCATCTCCCTCCACCCCTTCGGAATGAGAACTATGAAGACAGGGGGAGAGCTTCAAACTGCTTTTTCATGCTAAGACTATGTTCACACTACGTATCTTTCCGGCCGTAGTTCGTACGCAGCCGTACATGTGCGGCTGAAAGTACGGCCGTGGGAAAAATAGACATGTGGCCGAATTGCGAACATGCGGGCGAACCATGAACATACGCCCATAGTACAGTTATGCTTCCCTAGCTTGTTTCGAAGCGATCTGAGGCAGGTCATTTACTTGGAAATCTTCGCCCAGCCCAATAAAACACACAGAACCTTTTGGATCTAAAAATCAAGTTCAATTTGGCTGAAATAAGTACTTCGTACGGGACCGCATGGAAATCCACGGCCGTGAGTTGGAACATTTCCGTCCTCAAACAATGGTCTTGTTCATTTATCACGGCGTCGTATACGACCCGGCCGTAAGCTCATACGTAGTGTGCACTGTGCGGGCGTATATCGTATACTTTCAAGCGAACGCATCAACCTCAAAGCTACGTGCGTATATTCGCAGTTCGTACTACTGCCGGAAAGATACGTAATGTGAACATAGCCTAAAAATGCATATTTTGGCTAATAAACCCAATTACAAAGTTTCTTAAAATCGCCTTTACTATTGATTTCTGCGAAAAAATTTAAATGACAGTGACACTTTAAGGTATAAAGAGGTCATGATCACATGGAGTTGTTTTTAATCAGATTCACGTATTCTGTGTCAGGATCTATAAGAAAACTAAATAAAATCCACAAAGTACACCACAGACCTTTTAAGAAAATAATAAAAAGTAAAGGGGGAAACACTAAATTAAGTTCTAAACTGAAAATCTATTTTGGAATAATATACAGTATACCCCATATCATTGCATAATTAGATATAAATTTAAATTTTTTTTACTATTAAATAATCTAAAAATTTTTGTGGCCGAGAGCCCAACCCTAATAGGATAAATGATTTCTTTACTGTGACCATTGGAACGATTAGCCCTACAAATATGAAGCCCTCGTCTACTGACGTTCCTGGAAAGATTAACAGAACAAAATAACCAGTGTGAATTATAAGCGGCCGACTCGCGGCTAATGGGACCAGCAGTGGTCACTTGCTACGGATTAGAGATTAAGAACAATTGGTGCCGCTGTTTACAATGAAAGAACAAAGGGCCATTCTTGTAAGAATAGAAAATCTCTCATGGTCAGAAGGCTGTAGAATAATTACTGGCTGCTTAGACAAAAGCTCAATTGGGCTACGTGTTCCCCTTATAAGAAAGGCAAAAGTGTCCATTATAACCATAGGAGACTCTACGGGCGGAGGATATCTCTGCAAGGGAAAGATCTCACCTCATAATGTCATTGAGCTCTTGTACTTTTAACCCCGAGCTCTTAACAGAAGATTACTGAGCCTGACAACCAGACTTTGATTTCACTTGCCGACAACTATTTAGTACTGTTGCCTTTTGCTGGTGGGATTTACAATTATCTTGAAGATGTCGATCATGGCGGAAGAAGAAGCTCAAGTCCCCGAATGTAACGGGAATGAAAAGCCTGAAATTATTTCGGTGACCGATGTCATCGATGAGAATGGGTCGTCCATCAAATGTGACACCAGTCAATGTGACTCCGTCTTAGTAACTGGAAGCCCTGATATTCTTCTAGAGGACAAAACTATTACACCGGCTTTGGATGTAAAAGACAAGAATGAAGAAGGTAAAGTATTCTGTAAGATTCCTTATTGGTCATACTAGGGTTCTGTTCCAACTGTTCCAACCATTACTGTTAGTATTCTGTTCATAAGCTATGGTAGGCCCATTGGATGCAACAGAGGGGTCCATATGTATATGTTCACTGGTTTGTGTTAAAGTATCCCATAGGAATCAATGGGTCACATATGCAACTGTATGGTTATGGGTTCATTAGCATTTCCTACATAATATGCTAATATTGCACCATCATAATGGGATCATATATATATATATATATATATATATATATATATATAGTAATATGTGTGACTGCAAAGTCATTGTCATTTGTTTTTTCTTATTACAACATATTACAACTCTTCTATGAGTTTTATTAGTGTCATTAGTTTGTCTGTGTCTAATTCAGATATATAAGGTATTGGGGGTTCAGATGAAAATCTTCTCCATACGTTTAGTTATTTGTACAGCATTGATTCTGATTTAGTACAAAAATATTTTATTAATTTCTTTAAAGGGGTACTCCGGAAGGGGAAAAAAAAATCTGATTGGTTGCTAGGGGCAACTGAGCCAGTTTCACTTTATACCATGTTTGATAAATCTCGCTCTAAGTGTTTTGTTCCCAGTGTAATCCCATGGGAAAGTCTGGGTCAAGTGCACAGGGAATCACTTAGTGATCTGGAGTCTGAACACCTAAGGGGAGATTTATCAAACATGGTGTAAAGTGAAACTGGCTCAGTTGCCCCTAGCAACCAATCAGATTCCACTTTTCATTCCTCACAAACTGATTGGTTGCTAGGGGCAACTGAGCCAGTTTCACTTTACACCATGTTTGATAAATCTCCCCCTTAGTGATCAGTTGGGGTCTGAACACTCAGACCCTGACCGATCAAAACTTTTGACATATTCTTTACATCATGTAAATTTTTTCTTTTAAAGTGACAGTGCCCATTTAAGCTGTCATGAGCGAGTCCTAATACAATAGCGTTACGTGCTTTTCACATCTATATTATAATCTCAGTTTCGCGCATACATTTCTATTTTTCTCATCAAATTGATGGATCCTGGAGTAAACACCCAATTCAAACCATTAAATCAATTGGTTCCACCAGGCACCACTGGGCTCCATCGTGCAGCACATCCATCACAATGGTGGGACACACAATAGATCAGCAATAATAGTATTGGCACGTGTTGTTTGGATTTTGCATCATTCTTACTTACAAAACAGCAGAACAAAGACCCTTCTTATACACCCGGCCCGCTGTTTTGTTTGTTATTAACAGAAATTCATTCTTGCCAAACAGCTCCCAAATCTCAGCTTCCTGGATCTCTGTGAACACGAGGAGACATGTAACACTGAGGCCAAATGACAACAGGGTTTCTATTGTTAGGAAGAGAATTCTAAACACTAAATATTGTTACTTCCGTCTCCATACATAAAGTCTTCGCTATCTTACGTTACCCTCGATGTTCAGAGATGCGACTGTTTGTACTAAAGACCATTGGTGATTTGGCTTGTTTCAAGAAGAAACATATTACTCCTCTGACCCCATGACACAGGGCGCCTCTCGGTGGTCAGCCAGCAACCTGTCTATACTTATTAGGGGCATAGCCGTCTAGAGATGGGTCACGTCTCTTCTCCTTCTGAAAAGGTTTTCTGATTTGGCTTATTAAACTCCCAATCATTTATTGGGGCTTCAGAGCAGAAATATCTTGAAGTGAAATCTACCTCTAAAAGGTGGCGCTAGAGAGTTGCTTTTCAAATCCTTCTTCCTAGAATTACTAGTGTATCACGAATGGCTAGAGATGAGCAGAGTGAAAGTTATGAACTGAAACTCGTGACGAACTTTACAAAAAGTTTGGTTCTGTAATGAAACGTAACAGCCTGCTCAGGTAGTCAGTGATTGGCTGGGTGGAGCGTGTTGTTACTTCTGAAATCAGAGTGACAGCCTGTTTAGCCAATCACTGACTGAGCCATGGCCAGCGATTGGCTGAGTGCGCTGTCACTTCTAAAATGAGAGTGGAAGCCCGCTAAGCCAATCACTGGCTGTGGCGCTATCCCATCTCAGTTAGTCCGTGATTAGTTGGGTGGTGCGTGTTGTTACTCCTGATATGAGAGTTACAGCCTGTTCAGCCAATCACTAACTGAGCCACAGCCAGTGATTGGCTGAGCGCCCTGTCACTTCTGAGATGAGAGTGACAGCCTGCTAAACCAATCACTGGCTGGAGCACTGTCCCGTCTCAGTCAGTGATTGGCTGAGCAGGCTGAAGGTGGCTGAGGGGCAACCAGAGGCTGACGAAGAAATACAGCAGGGAAGCCCAGACAGGTATTGATAAGCAAACTTGCTAAACAGCACTAAAAGAGGTAAATGCTTGCAATTCTTTAGCTGTTTTAGTGCAGTTCCTTTAATGTTCGGTTCCGACCCGTGTCTCAAGGTTTGGCAAACCGGCAAAACCAAACTTTTGAAAAGTTTGCTCATCTCTGTGAACTGCCTATAAGTCACCACATATCATTATGGTGCTCTCCTTAAGGGGAAACATTACCCATTTACCGCATATATGTGAATAAATTGACAACTGGGTGTTACCATTCCTTTTGATGACACAGCACATCCCTACACTGCATTGTAAAGTGCTGCAGAATATGTTGGTGCTGTATAAACATTAATATAATTGTATAGTGTGAGACTGATTGGACAGTAAGGGACACGCCCCATTGACAGGAGGAATAAGATACCTTTCAAGGAGAAATAGGTGAAAGAACAAAACAAAGGGTTTACAAAAAAAAAAAAAAAGAAAAGGAAAATCATCGGAATAGAAACTATTCTTCATGAACTCTCCAGTCATCTTTATAATATATCTCAGAAAACCAGTCAAATCACTAATGTACACTATGTGATTTATTTCAGAGCAAAAGAACATTACTATAGTGGAAACAATCCCTGATGTGTTAGACAACCATAAGAAAGAGCTTGAGGACTCCACGGAAGAAGGATCTCAGACAAAACTAGGTAAGTACAATAATTGAAACTGAGAGCGAATAGAGAGGGGTTCACATTTAAAGGGAACCTATGACTAGAGATGAGAGAACCGGTTCGCCCGGTATGGGATCCGGTTCAGATTTTTCCAAAAGTCAGAGTCCAGTCGGTTTCGGATTTTTGGAAGTCCGCTCCGAATTATTTTTTTTTCTTGCTTTCTAAAATTTTAGAAAGCAGGAGGTGTTCTGGGCGGGAAATGCGCTTTCCCATGATGCCTGGAACACATCGAACCAGCAGGGTCAGCAGGGATGTTGCACTAGCCCACCCCCTGTGTGACGTCGGTATTGCTTTAAGAAAAGCGGTCACATGACCGCACGATGCAGTCTGCAGAGAGAGAGAGAGAGGAAGAAGACTGTTAGCAGTGCACAGAGCTCATCAGTGACAAAACGCTGCTGCATGCTGCCGCACTGAGAAGATATTGTACAAAAGCAAAGACAAAAAGATTACTAGGAAAGTGGAGAGGAGAAACATATAGTGATTGAGAGAGAAAAATAGAGAAGGCGAAAGATAGATAGGTAGATAGATTAGGCATAGGAGAGCAAAGGGTGCACAGAACAAAAACCTGCTACACAGATATACAAGTACTATAGTTGGACCCTTGGAAGAGTGTATATGACATAGGTGTTTTCCTGAGGCACAAATATATACCTCGTGCATGACTACTGTGGCTCCTGCCTGACCTCCATGTTGACTACTGCTGCTCCTGTACTGGCCTCAAATGACTACTGCTGCTCCTTCACTGCATTTGTGACCTTTTTCCTGCATAGACCCTGTAATGATGAATATTGAAGTCTAAAAAAAAAAATTGACTTTGAGATATTGAAAAGATAACAATGTTACTGACATGTAGAGCCCTAAATCCAACCAAATACACTACCACCGTATCATATAGATGCTTTAAACTATGAAATCCGAAATTCGGTCGAACCAAACTTTTCAAAAAAATCCAGAAGTCCGGTTGGAACGAACTTTTGAAAAGTTCGCTCATCTCTACCTATCACCACTCCTGACCTGTCTGTTTTAGTAAATACTTGTATTCCCCATGATATAACAATTGTGGATCCCCTATTCCTATCGCCTCAGACAGTGTAGGGACACACCTCCAATTGGTAACACCCAGTTGGTTATTAGTCATACCTTTCTAGCAAGAATAACAGAGGAACGGCACATCACACAGCTATAAGAATAGGTGATCCCCAATTGTTATTTCACGACGAACACAAATACTTACCAAGACAGAAAGGTCAGGAGTGGTAGCAGGCTCCCTTTAAGGAATCCATATCAAATCTGAACAGCTACTGTATGTGTGGATTCAGGGTGATCACTTCAGCAAAGGTGTTGCTTGCACTGACCATCAGAGGCATATACCACTCGCTTCCCAGGCCAGCCATTGCCGGACTCCGGCATGTGAGCAATGCATCTAGGCAAAAGTACATCTAAAATATGGCAGGTATTGGAACAAGCTCTTACAATTTGAAAAACTAAAGGGACAGTCTGGGTGCCGAGAGTTATCAGGGACCCATATCTGGGATTCATGTTATATGGCTGTGTGTATGAGCTCTTATAGTCATGTGTTTATATGTGTTTGGTAATGGCGGATATGATGTGGCGTGTTTGGTATTTCAGCCATAACTAGTATATCAGAGGTCCGGGCAACACCTACTCCTTTCTCAAATTAAAAAAACAGCTTCCCCTAGTGGTAGATGTCTTACAGTCTATATGTACTGTATAATGATGGAATCACTGTATTCACCTCCGATAGCAGGAAATTGTCGAAATGTAATATATTTTAAAAGCTGTAAAAAACTAAGTGAATTTTTATATATTACACAGAAACAGATGGCGACGCGACTCCACCTCCAAGTCCCGAAGACATAAGTAAGCAGGACGAGGATCAGGATGGGGATAAAACTGAAACGCCAGATATATTGTTGTATCAACATAGCCACCATCCAAGCGAAACTGGCACAGAAGATAACCTGACCGAAACAGAAGAAGAAAATACATCCATAGAGACCGACACTGAATATCCTGACTATGGGGATGGGTCATACGACGAGCAAGAAAATGGATCCCAGCAGCCCCTAGCAGTTAGTCCAAGTGGCAGACCTCTAGATCCAAATGAAATAGCTGGAAGCAGACCAGATATCTCCAGACACAGCTACTCCAGATATGACACTGTATCATACCGAAAAATCCGGAAAGGAAACACAAAGCAGCGGATAGATGAGTTTGAGTCTATGATGAATCTGTAAGGTCAGTGATGATTTATACATACCCACCGCCATTACTATGGAAGCGAAATCCCTTTAAGTTCCTTCACTCCAAACTTTGCTCCAATGGATCAAAGAAGACGGTGTTCAAAGGGGTGCATATGCCAATTGTCTTAAAATAGTCGAAATATACAATAAAATGATCAATTCTCACAACACATTGCACCATTGTCTGGGAATCTACTGGCAACTTCCTCTTTTCTTCCAATGATATTGATATGTGACCCCCAACGTGCCTCTGTAATCTTGCATCACTAACCGCAACTGGATCACGACGCAGAGGAACCTACATTGGTTTTCAACTACTATTAATTTAGAAGGACGTTTCAAGTCATAGTTTCCTAACATAGACTTCCCAGTTTGATATCTAGCAAGGACGAAACCCATTAACCTCATTTATTTTAGCCAGAACTTGGAGGCGATATTTCTTCTAACACTGGTTTTGTGGTCTATGATATTATTTCCTGTTTGATTAAATGATGCAAGAAAAGCTAGAGAAGCTAATGCGCCATGATATCTTTATATGTGTACATCCAGAGGGCGTAATCTGCTTATATCTTCCATCTCAAGGTACCGGATTATTATACCATGTAGGTAATAATCTATGTATTAATGTAGCCGCACTAACGTATAAGCCGATGAAATAAATCCCCCCCACAGCACCTGCATACATGTAGTATATAATAGTAGTGTTATAGTGCAATTTAGAATTGGTGTTTATTTTTATGTAGGCTGCAGCTTAGTGTATTCTGCTATCTGTTGTCATCATCATCAAGTTATCATCATATACATTATGTACTATATAGCAGTCCTCCTCTTTGCCAAATGGCATTAGATGAAGAGGGGGAATAATTTTTGTTCTGACGCAACTAAAAAGACAAATGTCTCTACAGCTCCTAAGCAGACCTATACATCTCCATGGTAACAGACAACTCTAGCCCTTTACATCTCCATGGTAACAGACAACTCTAGCCCTATACATCTCCATGGTAACAGACAACAAGGAAACCCTGGGTAGTCTGGCCTTTGTAGTTATATAATTTTCCTGATTCAATGGTTTTTATTAAGGTTTTTTGAATAAAGAAAACAGTAGTAAACAATTAGTATACAAGAAAACGGTATAAACATGAGATGTACAGTTAAAAGTATACATCAATTTTCTTAACATTATATAAAAACTTTCTGCTATTTTAAGCAAAGAAATTATAAGGAAGAAAGGAAAAGAACTCAAGTCCATTATAACTTTCAGTGTAAGAAGCTTTGCATCCAACAGAGAATAGGGTATGCAGGAAAGAGAGTGTCTGTGGTACCAAAGACTAAGGGCCCTATTCCAGACGCATAATCGTTAACAATTAACAATCTCAAACGACCGCTATTGCGAAAGACCTGAAAACATTCCCTAATTTCCATGGAACGATAATCGTTACTTATGATCGTATTTGCGATCGTTTTTTCTTCGCTATTACGTTCGTATCTACTGCGAACGACCGAACAATATCTTATTTAATGCGAACGATTTGCGAACGTTTTGCGAACGAGTGACGATAAAAATAGGTCCAGGTCTTATAAAGCGATCAACGATTTGATATTCGTGATATTCGCTGTGAATCTGGTGTGTGTGAAGGCATCCCTAACATTATTAGATAAGGAATGGAAATGATTATTGTTCAAATGTGTCTTAAAAGACCAATGACTTTACAGCTCCTAAGCAGACCTATACATTTCCATGGAAACAGACAATAAGGAAACCTGCGTAGCCTGGACTTGTAGTCATATAATTTTCCATTTATACCCTACTAACCTAAAAAATTTAGGTATATAGGTATGACAGCAGGATCAGACTACACAGGGTTTGTCTGTTGTCTGTTGCCATGGAAACACATACATCAGTATATACAAGACATCAGGCAAGATTTTTTTTTTTAATTGACATGATTGTCTTCCCCTCTTTGCTCTGCCCCTTTCATTCTTATGGGTCCCCAATACACATTAGAGAAAAGTCAGCCGTCCATGCTGGATTTAGTAGGACAGGCTGGCTGTATGGGGGCTCCCAACAGATGATGTGGAGAGAAAGAAGGATCAGTCAAACAACCATTTGGTCTGCAGCTATTGAAAGTTACCTTTTCTTTTGGTAGGGGTCGCAGAGGTCATCATAAAGTGATGGGTTAAGTAAGATGGTTTGAAAAAGGTCTCATGTATAGTGTTGAGGGAACTTGCCGAATTGTTTGGGTTTGGCAACATTCTCTGAAATTGAACGCTTGGCATTTGGCTCCTGACAGCTGGAGAAGTTGGATGCCACCCTAGGGTGTCCTGGAAAACATGGATACAGCCATAGGCCTTAGGATGGTATTACATAGGACGATTTTTCACCCTATTACACAGGACAATGATCGTTACTTACGGTCGTTCTTGCTCTCGTCCTTTCCTGGCTGATGGACCAGGGAATGACCGAACAACGTATTATTACACTGAACGATCAACGATGAAAATAGGTCCAGATCCTATCAAACAATCAACGATTTCTCGTTGGTCATCTAATCGTTGCCTGCTATTACACAAAGCGATTATTGTTTAAACCCAAAAGGTCTAACAACTATATGAACAATAATCGTCCCTTGTATTACGGCCCATAGGCTGTATCCATGTTTCCTTGGCAGCCCTAGGGTGACATCCAGCCTTCTAGTTGCCGGGAGTTAAATGCCGATTTTTTGGGTTCAGAAAACGAGCTATAGCTTTGGCTTTTCAGGTATGATGGCAATTGTAGTTTGGAACAGCTGGAGGACTGAAGGTTCCCCATCTCTGCCTTATAATATTGTTGTTCATATTTGTTGCCTCCATAAAACAGCCACACTGCTCCCATTGCAAGCCACAGTGCCCACCATGTAAGCTACTGACCATTCCCATATGTTCTCAGCTCTACTTCAAGTAACAGACCACCCAGCTGCCGATCTGGACTGACCACATTTCAGAAGGTATCCAAGCCTTTGCTTCTGTACTGCGGGATTGTGCCAAAAGAGTGTGACAATGCAAATCTACAGAGGGGAGATGCACGGCTCTAGCAGTAAACATGCATTGCTATATGCTACATTATAGGATACATAGGATAAGTGGAGCAGATCATTGCCCCCCATGTATATTATCACCATAATGTCAAATGCAAATGAAAATAAAATTGGGCAGAAAGTGCAGATCTGTGTATTCTATGGCTATCCCTGGATGTTCTCCATGCTGCCTCTTCTATACAAGGGTGAGGAACCTTAGGCCCTAAAGCTGTTGCAAAACTAAAATTCCCATGATGCCTGGACAGCCAAAGGTTCCTATGGCTGTATCCATGTTTTCCAATCAGCGTTAGGGCGGCATCGAACTTCTTCAGTCACCGGTAATCAAATGCAGAGAGTTTGGGGTCGGATGAGAAGCGTCCTTGAGGTCCACTCAACATATATAAATGATCTAAAGACAGCAATTTTTATTACTCGTGTTCTCCGAGTCGTCTTTGTTTTTAGCACAGTGCTAAAAACAATCATAGTTTTTCTGCTTTTTTCCTGTTTCCTATCAAGCACTAACAGAGCGGCATTCAGTGAGGAACCCGGGTGAATGTATCTTCTGGTGGCCAAACAACAGCCTCTTTGTACACACTTACCTGCTTACAGTATTAGGTTAATGTGGATGACAGTAAGCCAATACATTTCTCACTTTAGGCCTAAAGCCGAAGTCTAATCGTTTCTAACCTCCAGCTGTTGCAAAACTACAACTCCCAATACGCTCCACTGCCTCATTTTTATAGCACCAGATCTATATGACTTGGTCATGTGACTGCCATACCAACAATATATGGGCAGAGAGGGGGTAGGTGCCATGTAGAGAGTGAGCTGCGATGGTAGTCTTTGCACGAACCCCTTTAACCCCTTTGGTGGAGTGCCGACACGCCTGTCGATCAACTGTTCAGGGTTATACAATCAATAGGACTAAACGCAGTTGGCTTTGTACACTTTGTAGCAGTGGCAAAATGTACGGTAACTGCAGCTCAGCTCCTGCTCGAGTGTCTGGCAGTTGGGCTGCAGTTACCAGGTCCGGCCACTACACAGTGAATGCAGCCAACTGCTTTCAGCCCTGTTCACTGAGTAGTCTGGATGCTGGGCAGCAGATCATGGAGGTGCCTGGTGTTGGTATCCTGCCGGAAAACCATTTTAAATTAATATATACTGGCTGCAATAGCGATCACTACAGGAAGCTTATGGTATATAGCTTCCATTTACATTGGCTGTCCAGGCACACATACGAGATGGTCAGGTTGCCAAGGAACTAGTCTAATGCTCAGTAAGTATCATGTATAGGTTCTGTTCAGATTGCTGGTAGAGAAGAGTGAACCTTGAGCATGCTCGGATTTGTTCAAACCTGATCATTCAGCATTTGATTACCAGAGGCTGAAGAAGTTGGATGCAGCCCTAAGGCTGCCTGGAAAACGTGGATAAAGCTTATGGTCTATGCCTGTATCCATGTTTTCCAGGACTCCCTAGGGCTGCATCTAACTTCTTTAGCCACCGGTATAAAATGGTAAGTGTTTGGGTTTTGAGCATGCTCAAGCAGTGGCGTAGCTACCATAGAGGCAGGGAAGGCGGTTGCTATGGGGCCCATGAAGGGAGGGGGCCCAGGGATGCACAGGGAAGATAAGAGCCTCCTGTGTCCTTTTGCTTAACCCCTTATGTATTGCAGTGTGTAAGTGACCCAGTGTTCTCTTACATGCTGCAACACAAAAAAGGGTCGAAGGGAACCGGTCCCCACGGACACAGAGCCCATCCGACCCCCCGGTGCAGCCCCCGGATACTTACCCTTTCCGGCAATTCCCGCTCCTGGAGCCGGTCCCAGGATATATATATATATAGATCCCAGGTCCCAGGATATATATATATATATATATATAGAGAGAGAGAGAGAGAGAGAGAGAGAGAGAGAGAGCATTGTGTGTAGGGGGGGCCCCATACAGTTTTTTGCTATGGGGCCCCATGAATCCTAGCTACGCCCATGTGCTCGAGGTTCGTTCATCTCTAAAGGCCCTATTCCACCAACAGATCTGACGACAGATTATCTGCCAAAGATTTGAAACCAAACCCAGGAACAGACTATAAACAGAGAACAGGTCATAAAGGAAAGACTGAGATTTTTCCTCTTTTCAAATCCACTCCTGGGTTTGGCTTCAAATCTTTGGCAGATAATCTATCGTCAGGTCTGTTAGTGGAATAGGGCCTTAACTCCTTGCCATCAGATGGTTGCTGCTACAACCCGAGCACCCAGTGTGCTGTTGTGTATCTCCAGGTCTGCAATCTTATTGGGATGGACAATCCTGTTAAACTTAACACTAGCTGAATAAATCTGTATATAAGGCACTGTCCTAGTGATTGCTCCTAGTTGCCAGAATGTTATATTTTATATTCAGAGCTCTATATAAGAAATAAAGAGCTCTGACCCCTTAGAAAGATCTATGACACATGGAATAGGTTCCTCTCTGGGCTCAAGACTGATGCAAGACTGATCACTCAGGATGCTGTCTATATGGCACAATGGAGAGATGCCATATATGCTGCTATGGCGGACCTGGCACATCTATGCATTACGTAACTGGCCGGTCACTGGAATAGCTGACATATTATTCTAGATATATTCATCACTGTGTATGTATCCTCCAATGATAACAACGATCACTGTCTTCATGAGAAAACCCCTTTAAGACATGAATAAAACATTACATAAACAATAAACATAATACTGTCCAAAAATAATTTATTTCATCATTCTCCCAATCTGTACATTAAAATAAACAAAAGAAAATTAACTAAAATTAACTTTTTGCTCCTATAGACAATGTAATAGATTTCTGAGCCGTATCTGCTGTTAAATTATAGTGGATATATAGATTTTTTTAGACACCAGTCCATCAAGTACAGGAAATTGAGACCCCTCATTCTCACTGTAGGGTCCAGTAGGTTACTGTAGGGTCCAGTAGGTTACTGTAGGGTCCATTTTACTGTAGGGTCCAGTTTACTGTAGGGTCCAGTAGGTTACTGTAGGGTCCAGTAGGTTACTGTAGGGTCCAGTAGAATATTGTAGGATCCAGTAGGTTACTGTAGGGTCCAGTAGGTTATTGTAGGGTCCAGTAGGTTATTGTAGGGTCCAGTAGGTTACTGTAGGGTCCAGTAGGTTATTGTAGGGTCCAGTAGGTTACTGTAGAGTCCAGTAGGTTATTGTAAGGTCCAGTAGGTTATTGTAGGGTCCAGTAGGTTACTGTAGGGTCCAGTAGGTTATTGTAGGGTCCAGTAGGTTACTGTAGAGTCCAGTAGGTTATTGTAGGGTCCAGGTTACTGTAGGGTCCAGTAGGATATTGTAGGGTCCAGTAAGTTACTGTAGGGTCCTGTAGGTTATTGTAGGGTCCAGTAGGTTACTGTAGGGTCCAGTAGGTTACTGTAGAGTCCAGTAGGTTATTGTAGGGTCCAGGTTACTGTAGGGTCCAGTAGGTTATTGTAGGGTCCTGTAGGTTATTGTATTGTCCAGTAGGTTACTGTAGGGTCCAGTAGGTTACTGTAGGGTCCAGTAGGTTACTGTAGGGTCCAGTAGGTTATTGTAGGGTCCTGTAGGTTATTGTATTGTCCAGTAGGTTACTGTAGGGTCCTGTAGGTTATTGTATTGTCCAGTAGGTTACTGTAGGGTCCAGTAGGTTACTGTAGGGTCCAGTAGGTTACTGTAGGGTCCAGTAAGTTACTTTGCTTTATTACCATTTACCATTTCCTGGTAAACACTTTTCAAGGGGTTATCGGGGAGAAGGAAAATTGGAGTGAGGACTGGCTGAACCTGGTAATTTTGTAAGTTCTGTACAGAAATATTTTTGTTAAGATGTGTAAATCATCAGAGTTAATTTTCCTTGTACCCCTTGAAACTGCAACAGTTGCCCGTTCACTTGTAGCTCTTTGCCTTCCATAAAGAATAGATGAAGGGGAAGATCAAAAGAGGCAGAGCACTGCTATGGAAAACAGTCTTGTGCCAAAACGGGGTGGACGCTCACCTTGTTGCCATTTGGGCTTTGGACATATTACCCCAATTCAAGGGGTAGTATCCTCGGGGGAAGAGCCAAAATTAGGTGGGATTGAGGGCTGAGATATATAAATACCATAAATACCATATCAATACCCTTAATCCCTACCCCATATCAACCCAGCAACAACTTTTGGATTTCAACTGCCTGACCCTATTGCTTTCACAGAGATAGGTCACCATCAGAGCTGTCAGGCGGCAGGTTACCTCCCTTTTTCTACAGAACACACAAAAGAACATTCGTATGTATGTTAAGAAATAGTTTATTCTGCTGACAGCTATTAAAGGTCACCTTTACAACCGATGGGGATCATAGAGGTCAGATCCCCACCAGTCATTAAAGAGGTTGTCCAGGGAACAACACCATAGGAATGAGTCAGCTCTTTCTGGTGACTCCATAGGAATGAATAGAGCCGCCAGAAAAAGCAGAGTAAGCACTTTCTGGCTTATTTGGCTCTTTCTGACAGCTCTATAGGAATGAATAGAGCCATGCTGTACCCACGGCTGTATTCATAACAAAGAAGCCGGGGGCCCGATACAGAGATCTGCGCAGTTTACGGAGGTCAGACCCCCGCAATCTCCTACTTGTCCCCTATCCTGTGGATAATGGACAAGTTAATTTTCCCTCTACAACCTCTTTAAGTGATGGCTAGTGATATACCATTACTTTATGGGATGGCAAAACCTCCTTAAAGGTCTCTTTTAATATAATATACACGTTGAGGCTGGAATCAAAACAGTTCGTTGAATGACAGCTATCTAAACAGGCTATCAATTAAAAGGTCTTCCAGACAAGCCCTTTAAGCCCTTTAAGTCATAATAATAATTTTGAATATCAGTCTTCCTAGAACCAGGACCTGCAACCATATGGTACTGCTAAACATATTTGTTTCTACTGAATAAAACTGGTCATACATGGTGCAAAAGAGGAGGCTACCATAACTTCATATTATAATTAAGTTTCCTAAAATCTAACAAAAAATGTAGATCATACATGAAGTCTATTAATACTTACAGGGATAAAGTGCACTAGTAATCTCTGCAATATTTTCTTTAAAAGAAAAAAGATTTCTTGCCTACAAAAAATTGAAGGTCTGGGTTATGGTATGCATTACAGCATATGGCCTGCAGGTGGCGCTGTTCCCTTACATACTATAATGCATGATCCAATACAGAAGCTATAGCACGTGTTTCTGTGGGGCAACAATTAACATGTATGATATCACTGCAGGTAACACAATCCCATATAAAATACCTAGAACACACAAAAAGATGACATCAATGCAAAACTCTGCTCAAAGATAAAAAAAATCTTCAAAGTATTGCTTGTATTTGTATCTTAGCTGAATATTGTAAACATTGTGTACTCCCCTATTCACCGTTACAGTATGGTTTCTACATAACAGCAGTTGTTGGCTCCTTATACCTGTAGATGTGTCAGAGGTCTGGTCAGACTGGCCCCCCTGCGTACCAAATGCTCATCTTGTGGACTCATAAGACTCCAAAGATCCCGTAGAAGTTGTCTCCATCAATGTATAAGGTTACCGCTCCTGTCCTGAATGTGTCACTTTAATTTATCCCAAAATAATAATGAATCACATATAAATAAATAACTCTGAGTCTCATAGCACAATCACCTAAAGATTCCCCCCCCCCCATGTAACAACAAACACCCCTGTAACGTAAAAAGCAGAATCAGTCCCAGAATCCTCATTAACCCCTTGTGGTTTTGTTTTTTGGTAATTTTTTCCAATTTTTAGGGAACTTTAATAGAAGTCTTTTCACGGTCCTCTTGACAGTCCGATCTACAGTACGTTCTGACAATTCCAAAAACCAAGTTGTGTGTAACACTAATGGCCGTCAGCTCCGCTCAGTGTTACCACAATATAGAACGTTCTCCGGAAACCGGCTTCACCTTCATGGAGCAAAGTACGTCTCGAACCTCCACTTCTGGAGACTATTCGTAGGGCTGCAGCCGCTGATCCGCACTCGGGATTGTGAAGGTTCAACCTCCAGACACATCGGATGCTTAATGTTTTCTAGCACTAAGTGGTCGGCCTATAAAACAGAACAATAGACACCTGGGAGTCAGGGAACAGCAAAAGCTGCAGAGTAGAGGGCAAGAAGGAACAACAAGAAGGATCTATCTATAATGCTTAACAATTGAACAATAAACACCGTCTGATTCAAGGATTATCAGAGTTTTACAAGATCTATCTATCTATCTATCTATCTATCTATCTATCTATCTATCTATCTATCAATCAATCATATATCTTCTATTATCTATCTATCTATCTTTTATCTATCTATCTATCTATCTATCTATCTATCTATCTCCTATCTATCTATAATGCTTAACAATTGAACAATAAACATCTATCTATCTATCTCCTATCTATCTATCTATCTATCTATCTATCTATCTATCTATCTATCTTCTATCTATCTATCAATCTATCTTCTATCTATCTATCTATCTATCTCCTATCTATTATCTATCTCCTATCTTCTATCTATCTATCTATCTATCTATCTATCTATCTATCTATCTATCTATCTCCTATCTATCTATCTATCTATCTATCTATCTTCTATCTATCTATCTATCTATTTATCTATCTATCTATCTATCTATCTATCTTCTATCTATCTATCTATCTATCTCCTATCTCTATCTATCTCCTATCTATCTATTTATCTATCTATCTATCTATCTATCTATCTTCTATCTATCTATCTATCTATCTATCTATCTATCTATCTATCTATCTATCTCCTATCTATCTATCTCCTATCTATCTATTATCTATCTCCTATCTATTATCTATCTATCTATCTATCTATTATCTATCTCCTATCTATCTATCTATCTATCTATCTATCTATCTATCTATCTATCTATCTATCTATCGCCTATCTATCTATCTATCTATCTATCTCCTATCTATCTATCTATCTGTCTGTCTGTCTGTCTGTCTGTCCAGGGGCGCCGCAATCATGAGGCGACCTGAGTCGTCTGCCTCAGGCGGCGCCACCAGCTGTCTTCATGGGGGCGGCATTCCAGGGCCGCTTTAACCAGAGGGCACATGGTGCACGTGCACCGGGCCCACTGGTTAAAGGGGCCCCCCCGAGCAGGCCGGCCGTTGCTATGTGCGACCAATGCGGTCGCACAGGGCTCCGGCCACCAGCCTGTCAGGGGGGAGCGCCATGGATGGGTAATCTACTTACCCCTCCATGGCGCCCCCTGCAGGGCCCCCCCGTCCGCCGCTGCCCCCGCCCGCCCGCTGCTGCTGCGGCGCGTCAGCGCTGCAGCAGCAGCGACACTGACAGAGAGAGAGCCATTGGCTCCCTCCCTGTCAGTCACTCACTCTTGTGGCCGCACTTCCTGCGGTCACAAGAGGCCGCGCTCTCCCTCTAGCGCCCGACGTCACTGGAGCGTCGGCGCGAGGGTAAGGGGAGTGCAGCCTCTTGTGTCCGCAGGAAGTGCGGCCACAAGAGGGAAGAGAAGAGGAACGCGTGGACCCAGGTGAGTAACAGTGTTTGTTTTTTTCAATGTTATATGGGAGGAGGAGCTATATACTATTGGGGAGCACAGGGGGCTATATACTATGGGGGGCAGAGGGGGCTATATACTATGGGGGAGAACGGGGGCTATATACTATGGGGGAGAACGGGGGCTATATACTATTGGGGAGCACAGGGGGCTATATACTATGGGGGAGCATAGGGGACTATATACTACTGGGGAGCACAGGGGTCTATATACTATGGGGAGCACAGGGAAGCTATATACTATGGGGGAGCACAGGGGGCTATATACTATGGGGGAGAACAGGGGGCTATATACTATGGGGGAGCACAGGGAGCTATATACTATGGGGGAGGACAGGGGGCTATATACTATGGGGGAGGACAGGGGGCTATATACTATGGGGGAGCACAGGGGAGCTATATACTATGGGGGAGCACAGGGGGCTATATACTATGGGGGAGGACAGGGGGCTATATACTATGGGGGAGCACAGGGGGCTATATACTATGGGGGAGGACAGGGGGCTATATACTATTGGGGAGCACAGGGGAGCTATATACTATGGGGGAGCACAGGGGACTATATACTACTGGGGAGCACAGGGGTCTATATACTATGGGGAGCACAGGGGGTCTATATACTATGGGGAGCACAGGGGAGCTATATACTATGGGGGAGCACAGGGGAGCTATATACTACTTGGGAGCACAGGGGACTATATACTACTGGGGAGCACAGGGGTCTATATACTATGGGGAGCACAGGGAAGCTATATACTATGGGGGAGCACAGGGGAGCTATATATTACTGGGGAGCACAGGGGAGCTATATACTACTGGGGAGCACAGGGGGCTATATACTACTGGGGAGCACAGGGGAGCTATATACTATGGGGGAGCACAGGGGGCTATATACTATGGGGGAGCACAGGGGGCTATATACTATGGGGGAGCACAGGGGGCTATATACTATGGGGGAGCACAGGGGAGCTATATACTATTGTGGGAGAGCACAGGGGGGGCTATATACTACTGGGGAGAGTGCACAGGGGGGCTATATACTAATGGGGGAGCGCACAGGAGGGCTGTATATAACTGGAGGAGCACATGAGGGGCTATATACTACAGGGACACCTTAAAACTATGGAGGCACAGAGGGGTGTAACTATGTAGGAGTACAGAGGGGTGTAACTACTGTATAGAGGTACAAGGGACCTAACTACTGTATGTGTTGGAGCCTAAAATATTTGTCTGGCAGATTCTGGAGAGAAGATTCACAGCCAGGAGAAGACTTCAAGGTGGCCCAGGCTGGATGGAGAGAAAAAGAAAAGGTGACAGACTCTGATCGGAGAAGACGCCCCCGGTGAGTCACTGGATGTAACTGCACTCTGTTATAGGATTGTAGTGTTAGGGGTCATGATGTGGCGGTTTTATGTAATGGTATCATTGGTGATATCTTTCTGTTTTGTTTAGTGCAGTTTTTATGTAATATGTAATCACTGTATGGTGGAAATAGTGTTATAAGGTAACTACTGTATGTATTGGGGCTCCTGATACAGTGTGGGGGCAAATTCAGTACATTATACAATGTGCCGAAAGGGAAGGGGGGGCCCACTCTTGAGGGCTGTGCACTGGGCCCACCAATGTATTAAAACGGCCCTGCGGCATTCAGTGGCAGACTATAATATGAGCGGTTCGGGCGGCCGCCCACATTATAATCCGCCACTGATTGTACCATGTACCGGAGTCCCCCTGCGCCCGGACAGCATCTGTAATGAGATGCTGTGAGCGGGGGAGACTGTATTCATAAGCGCCGCGCTGTAATAAATCAGCCGCGCGGTGCTGTTACTACAGCGCGGCGCTTATGAATACAGTCTCCCCCGCTCACAGCATCTCATTACAGATGCTGTCCGGGCGCGGGGGGACTCCGGTAAATGCATTCCACGTCCGTGATCCGTCAGGATCACGGAACGTGGGAATGCAGCCTTAGTCCCCCGGCTGATGTGCGGCTGCCGGAGGTGTCCCATCCTGTCCCCGGCAGCGCACGCATCAGAGAGATCCCCGTGCGCCGGAAGTCACAGCCACAGGCACACGGGGAGCTCTCTGATGCGCGCGCTGCCGGGGACAGGACGGGACACCCGGGCAGCCGCACATCAGCCGGGACCAGACCAGAGAGGCTCGACGGGGGAACGGAGGGCAGGTGAGTTGTGTGCTGTTTTTTGTTTTTGTTTTATCTGCTGTGCAGGGGGGGGGGGGGGAGAGGGGGACCATATATAAGGTAGGGGGGGAAGAGGGGGACCATCTATAAGGTAGGGGGGGAAGAGGGGGACCATCTATAAGGGAGGGGGGAAAGAGGGGGACCATCTATAAGGTAGGGGGGGAAGAGGGGGACGATCTATAAGGGGGGACCATCTATAAGGGAGGGGGAGAGGGAAGAGGGGGACCATCTATAGGGGGGGGAAGGGGACCATCTATAAGGGAGGGGGGAAAGAGGGGGGACCATCTATAAGGGGGGGACCATCTATAAGGGGGGGGAAAGAGGGGGGCCATCTATAAGGGAGGGGCGGGAGGGGGACTGTCTATAAGGGGGGGGGAGAGGGGGACCATCTATAGGGGGGGGAAGGGGACCATCTATAAGGGAGGGGGGAAAGAGGGGGACCATCTATAAGGGGGGGCCATCTATAAGGGAGGGGGGAAAGAGGGGGACCATCTATAAGGGGGGGACCATCTATAAGGGAGGGGCGGGAGGGGGACTGTCTATAAGGGGGGGGGAAGAGGGGGACCATCTATAAGGGGGGGGGAAGAGGGGGACCATCTATAAGGGGGCATCTATAAGGGAGGGGGGAGAGGGGGACCATGTATAAGGGGGGGAGGGGGACCATCTTTAAGGGAGAGGGGACCATCTATAAGGGAGGGAGAGGGGGACCATCTATAAGGGAGAGGGGACCATCTATAAGGGGGGGGAAGAGGGGGACCATCTATAAGGGGGGGGGAGAGGGGGACCATCTATAAGGGGGGGAGAGAGGGAAGAGGGGGACCATCTATAAGGGGGGGGAGAGGGGGACCATCTATAAGGGGGGGGGAGAGAGGGAAGAGGGGGACCATCTATAAGGGGGGGGGGAAGAGGGGGACCATCTATAAGGGAGGGGAAAGAGGGGGACCATCTATAAGGGGGAAAGAGGGGAGAGGGGGACCATCTATAAGGGGGAAAGAGGGGGGAGGGGGACCATCTATAAGGGAGGGGAAAGAGGGGGACCATCTATAAGGGAGGGGGGAGAGGGGGACCATCTATAAGGGAGGGGGGAGAGGGGGACCATCTATAAGGGAGGGGGGAGAGGGGGACTATCTATAAGGGGGGGGGGGGAGAGGGGGACCATCTATAAGGGGGGGGGGACCATCTATAAGGGGGGGGAAGAGGGGGACCATCTATAAGGGGGGAGGAGGGGGACCATCTCCTAAAAGATCAGCACCCTCCTCTCCTGACATTCTCTGTGCTGCTGTGACCTGTCCTAAAAGATCAGCACCCTCCTCTCCTGACATCCTCTGTGCTGCTGGGACTTCTCCTATAGGATTAGCACCCTCCTCTCCTGACATCCTCTGTGCTGCTGGGACCTCTCCTATAGGATTAGCACCCTCATCTCCTGACATCCTCTGTGCTGCTGGGACCTCTCCTATAGGATTAGCCCCCTCCTCTCCTGACATCCTCTGTGCTGCTGGGACCTCTCCTATAGGATTAGCCCCCTCCTCTCCTGACATCCTCTGTGCAGAAAGGGACCAAACATTATGTTTAGCAGTGGGGGGGGGGGGGCAGTAGTGGATTATAATGTGGGCGGATTGACGGGGGGGGGGGGGGGGGCGTCATTCTATAGTTCGCCTCGGGCAGCAGAGAGGCTAGAATCACCCCTGTGTCTGTCTATCTATCTATCTGTCTATCTATCGCAACTTCAGTCAGCTCTCAATGTAAGTTTATATATCAGGATATATGACGGGTCACAAGCTGCAGAGAGGATTATCATACACACATAGCTCCACATAGAAGGACTGTGCTGCTGCCAAGTATAAACTATAGCAGGTGAGATACCAGCTGAACAACAGGCAAAGAACAGTGAAAGTAAATGGCATCTCGGGTGCAGAGACCTATCAGGCCTGGCAGCAGCAGATCTATAGGGCCGTGTTTGCCTTCTTTATCTTAATGACGCTATTTTTGGGCTTAGGGTGAAGCACGGCGGGCTACCTAGCACAGATCCTGCTCACACATAAGGTAAGTACCTGGGCGGAGATGTTCTGTGTGAACGGAGTGTGGAGCACTATTTACTCACCAGCACAGGCTGGAAGGCTGTCAGTGACCTGTGTAACCAGCGCAGGCTGCTGTTCAGGTTGTCGCACGGCTTTACAGCCAGTTGGTTCTTGACTTGGTCGGGTGAAATGCAAAGATCCTTCTGTTTAATCATCCTTAGCCAGGTGAAGTTAAACTGCTGGTTCTGGGCCGAGAACAACAAGACGTGCATGTTACGTTTGAACCAAAAACTCAGAATTTGATACATTTGGTGCATCTTTAGACACTGCTGACCACCTATCCATGAACTTATTAATGACCACAGCTAAATGGAGTGATACCTGAGCCGTTAGATGGCAACTATAGTTATTGCAGCCAGTATTACTTCATTTATTTCTCCTTTAGACTGTTAACTGAGCAGTGTAGCATAGTATATGCCTTACAGCTCAGTGCACAGGAACATGGACACCTGTCAAGATGACAAGAGTCTCTGCTCTTCTACCAGTTTTTCTTGGGTGCCCTACACTAGAGCATTATGGAATCTACATACTGAGCAGGAGACATGCACTGTATTCTTCAGTATATAGAAACATGTACGCCTTTCTAGATGACAATAGGGTATGTGATACCCTATGCTAGAACACCATAAAAACTACCTACTGAGCAGGAGGTTTACACTGCATGCCTCGCTTCTCAGTACAGAGGATTATGAACTCCTGTCAAGATAATAAGAGTCTCTGCTTCTCTATCTAGTTTCTATGGTGCTCAACATCGGAGCATCATAGAAACGACATACAGAGCAGGAGGCATCCTGCTTAGGGTAAGTGGTGGTACCTCTAGGCAGTGTAAATATATAGAGAATAGGAGGTGTACAGTGTATGTCTGGCTACTTAGTAAGTACAGGAGCAGGGACACCTATTTTTGATAGGAGTCCCTGCTCCTGTGTAGATTTGCCTAAAATGAAAAGCGTTTTGTAAAACTTTGAATTAATTTAACTAGTTCCAAATCAATTTACTCTTCTAGTTATTTCCAGTTATCAAATTATTCACCTATTTCCAGGAGGAGTAACATAGTAATGTCACAATGAAGGGTTAAGATATGGTACAGAAATAGATGTGTAAAGCAGTACTTTATATAATGTAGTGATGTCCTATTAACAAAAGAAAGCCACGTAACACACATACCTGCTTAGTAGGATCACACGCCTCCAGGACGACCGCAGAGTTTTGTAAAGATAAGCATTTTCCCAATGCTGTGTTAATTACCTAAGAGAATACAGCGAGATACATACATGTTAGCCAAGTTTAATAAGTGATTGGGGCCACGTATGATTATTATAATTTTTCATATGATATTTTCATATATATATATCAGTGTGAATAGGGGAGGAAGTTATTAAAAGAGAAAAGGTCCTGCAAAAATCTATTAGTCTATTAACTTAACTGTACTGTAGTGCACCCTAGTGGTAACTGCTGATATTACACCGATAACGTGGAAATAATTAAATGACAGTAAAATCTCAGTAATCTGACATACAAAAGAGCAGGTGAATGATGGGCTGTTAACATTTTTATAATATCAACCTAATATATTTCAGGTAAATAGTATGATAATAAAAGGCTAAACAAGTAGTTGTTCAGACGCAGCATCTCCCAGTCAGTAGCAGAAGATGCAGCATTAGACGTGCAGTCCCGTTGCCAACGAAAACAGAACATAACCACAAGTTCTGACTTCAACAATTTCCAAATTTTTCAATTCCTAAATAACTTCTTCTAAGTGCATTATGGGCCTTAAAGGGGGTGTCTGACTCACAGGATAGTATAAGTGTATGAGTGTTGAGGGGTCCAATTCCGGAAACTCCCCGCAATCTCACCAGCAGAGCCCAGAAATCATGCATAAGTGCACCTCTATGGGAACTGACGGGGATATAACTACAGCACTCTGCTATCTCTGGCAGCTCCCATAGACAATGAAGGGAGTGGTGGTATGTACATAAAATTGCTGATGTAGTGTCCCAGCACAGGTGTGCCACTAAGTCTTTATGAACCTGGGCAAAGTAACTCACAGAAGGGGATGAAGGAGTCTGTATTGTGTATTTTTCCCCACTAGGTGTCACTGGTGTACTTATTGTATGTACTGTATTATGCACAGCTGACAGTTTCATGGGTTAACTGGTTTGTGTCACTTGCTATGTTTATCCAATCACAGGTCCACGCTTGTTTCCCTAATTTTTTTTCCCTATCTTATCTATCCTCTCTTACACACAGCCCCACCAATCACAGGCTAGTTAAGTTGTCCCTATAAAAAGGAGCTAGTTCCTGATGAGAGGGTCTTCTTAAGTCAGTAGAGAGAGAGAGACAGACACAGAGACAGTTCCTGCTACAGCGAAGCCAGGGCCTGGCTCAGGCCAGGACCCGTGTCAGGGACAAATTGACATATCTTTATGCACGTAACTATTGCTAGCATGCAGTGCTAGACCCTTAGGAGGATGCGACATGCTCTGAGGAAAACCTTGTCCACGCCAGGGATACCTTCAGCTACAAACAGGGCAGTATACCTGAGGCTAGGTACTGACCTTAGTAGGACAAAGCAGCGTGAAAGCCTACGTATTTTATGGTAACCCATGGCTGTTCCTGGACGTCTTGTAAAGTCTGCTCAACCCAGCACAGGGACCTGAGACCTCGTACTACCCTAGCACCATGGGTTACCTGACACTATAGGGCATTAGGTGGTCCGATTAGCAAATCTATACATGAGTACGAGTATCTTCTTCTTCTGTTACTTCTCTTCTCAACTACGTTATCCTGGCAGAGTACACTACTATATTGGACAGGGTACTCAAGCTCCTCTACTCTACCTTGTTGTTACAACTCTTACTACTACTACCTCCTACCTGCACCTGCAGTTACCAATGTGTATTCATTTTTTCTTGCACTAAAGTTTATACCAGTAAACCAAGTTACCCTGGTTAAGCCATTGGTTAATTATTTTGCGCACCTGCACCTATACACCTGTTTACACTTAGGTTATCCATACCTCAAGCGCAGTGCCCGCTTGTCCGGGGTGGATTCCAACACCACTCCTGGCCACTGTGACAAGTGCCCAAGTGACCCTACACCAACAACACCGCATAGCTACCATGGCATACGGCACTGAAACATATATGTAACATTGCACAATGGCTCTGCTACTTTTATACTAGTCCTCACAGAGGTTGTACGGATGAGTAGGAATGGGGAATTCAGGACCCACTTCTACTGACCACTGGTGGTCTCAGAAGGGAAGCCCCCTATTCAATTTATAAGTGATTCATGCATTTCACGAGCAAACCTCCTAAATTGTTTACAACCATACAGCAGTACCATATATACAGCGATACTTCTACAAATAGTGCTTACCACTCCACTAGCTCTGGCAAGAGGGGCGTCTAGATCCGGATACACGTTGTCTATGTACCATTGAAAGCTCTTGCACTGTAATCTCTTCCTCAGCTCTTTTTGCTCTGTCAGGTCCCCGATGTTTTTCAGTTCCTGTAAGAGGTGATAGCCATGACCATAGAAAAGCTCCTTATACTCGTCCAGCCAGACTTCTGCAACACGAGCCAGGTTCCTCTCCACAGTTTTCACCCGATCCTTAGGGAAGGAGTACGGGTTATCATTCCTAAAGATGTGACCAACTCTGGAGCAAGGAATGATCTCGATCTCTCCTCCACACATCCAAACCTAAGACAAAGAAGGAGTAAGTGTTACATTTTCCTACAGTGCCACCACAGGGGAAACTAGGCATTACAAAGTGCACACTCATATCAATGGGTAATGTGTGTAATGAAGGACAGGATGGGTCCTCCAGCAGATGCTCTTTGTAGCTCTTCTCCATTCTGACCAAGAGATGATGAAGATCTTGAACAGAAGACATGACTCTATTAATTTAGAATCTCCTAACAAGTTGTACAAGTTTTTTAAACTAGACAACACCTTTAAAGGGTTTTTTAGCCACTGAAATGCCTCTCCTTCCATTAAAAGAGCCCATACTTACCCCCCTACTCAGCTCCCACTGTGAGATCTTCAAGTCCTCGCTGTGTTCCCTTTTTGACAGCATCTTCCCCACTCAGCTTTGTGATTGGCTGAACAGGGAGCAGGATATCATCAGAAGCTGCCAGAAGGTTGGTATAGCCAAGGCCAGAAAATGTGACAGCAGGAGCAGCAGAGGAGTAAGGGAGGTAAGTACGCCCAGAAACCCCTTTAATTTAGTGAAGAGCGGACACAGGGATATTCAGGTCCTCCGTATTTGGATAAACTGAAAAAAAAAATACAGTTCGAACCTGTACCCTATTAAAATCAATGGGAACCCGAATTTGTGAGCCCAAAAAGTTACAGACCAGACTGTGCTTTGTTGGGGAGGTGGAAGGATAGTCATACTTACATTCCTGGGCGTCTATTTACTTCAGAAGCTGCAACAAAAAGCGCTTCCTGCATGCCAGGCTGCCTCCTGTAATCTCTACTTAACCAATCACTGACTGCAGTGTCCCGCCTCAGCTGCTGATTGGCCAATCGGAGATTACGGGTCTCTAATTATCACCATATGGCATTACACGCTGTAATAGGGGGATATAAAAAGTCAATTACCTTAAATGATATTTCCATGTTTTCTCCTCCCCAAACATCCAGGCCAGGATCATAAGTACCAAGCTCATAGAAATATTTCCTCTCAATGGAAAATAGTCCTCCAGCCATAACTGGGCATCTGAAATGTTCAAGACAAAATGTAAAAAAATGAAAATATATATGTCCATATATCATATTAAATATAAGAGTTCAGATAAAGTCTTCACACTCCTATCTCATTAGATGCCATGCTTTACTACCGGGGATTGCCTAAATGTGAAAGCTCCTCCCATGTTAGCGAGGGACTCATGTTATATTATATGTTCAGGTTCATTTCAGGCTATATAGAACACAATTTTTTTTTCTTGCCTAGTGTTAGTATAATAAAAATATAGGGATATAGCCGATTAACCTTCCATAAATACCTGCATATGGTTAACATTTGTCACAATTGTCCATATTTTTATTAACCAATGGTGGTCAGCAAACATGATCCAATTCCTTTGGCATTGCCCAACATTTCTATTTAGGGAAATATCCTAAAGGGGAACTGTTCAGAGCAGTAGCAAATCCCCCTAGAAAACCTCTCCTGCTTTGGACAGTTCTTGAAATGCAGAGAAGGACATATAGCAACTGATAAGTATTGGAAGACTTGAGATTTTTAAATAGTGAATTACAAATCTACATAACTATCTGACACCAGTTGAATTGAAAGAATTTTTTTTTTTTTTTTGCTGCAGGTCCCCTTTAAGAAGTGACAACCACTTTTCTAAACCATAAATGTGCTCAGAGCAGCCTTCCTTCTTACATTTGCCTGAACATACAAATTACACCAGCAGGGGGTGACAATGAGCACAGGAGAAAGCGGGTTACCTCTATTTATAGTATTCTTTTCACTTGACTATTTTGCTCTACATGGGGTCATTTGTGCAAATATTCTACGTTTCCGGTCAGGAAACGGAGACTCTATAGAGTTAGCTCCTTTCCTCGACTGAGACACAAGCACTTTTGTGATTTCTTCCACCAGATGCCATCATTACATTGTCTAACAAAGTTCTCACTGTTCCTGCGGGTACAGAGTAGTTGCCTTCTTGCTACTTTGCGTCACCTCTGAATATGATATATTGCCAATTCTACATCTATGTGCACTCAATGGTATAGAATAGATTTCCTGGCTTGTGAAATTAGCTTTGTGGAGCTGGAAAACACATTATTTAACAAAAAAAGAGAAAGGAATGTGTTTTATGGGTGGAAATGAATAAAAAAAAACAAAGGAAGGGTTTACCTTATTGGATCCATGTCCGTTATGTTATCCTTCTGGAGGACTTCTGTAGGGATTGGTTTCCAGCCAAAGTTCATTGGCCACGTGAAGATACCTCTCTGGAAGTTGTCCACAGTCATATAGCTGGATGGTGGGAAATAGTATTACCAGTGAGATAAGCATGGATGGGAAATAGTGTGTGTATGTGTGTGTATGAAAAGTATAACAGTTGCTCAGAAGGCCCTGTATCCCTTTGGGACCCCTAAGCCCCCATCGCACCTACATTTAGGACATATCCCTGTCCACAGAAGTCTGTGCAAGTTATGAAGTCAATGACTTCCTTGTCCCCATTAGGAACAATTTATAGCTTGGGAGGAAACCGAAATACCCAGAAAAAAAATCCATGCAAACAGCGGCGGAACATAGAAACTCCTTGCAGATGTTGTGAAATTCAGGTTGGTCCCCGGAGCCTTCTCCACCCCCCTCCCCCAACTTTGACTTATAGAGCTCTTCTTGTTTGGGTTTAAGGACCGTATTACACGGCCTGATGCCTAGTGTAAGTGAGTGCCGATCTGCTAGACTGGTGCTTGCTTACTAAGCCTACGACATGGTACGATAATCGTGCAGCAACGAACGCAATAACGACTACAAAACGACTGCAAGAACGGTCATAAGTAACGATCATTGTTCCATGTAATTGGGTGAATGATTCCACGTCGTTCGCCATAATGGCCGTTTGAGATCGTTTATCGTTAAAAGTTTATCGAAAAATCGGTTCGTGTAATAGTACCCTAAGTGTAAAATAATAAACTTTATATATACCTGTCCATGCTTCCTGGCGTTCTTCTCAATTCTGCCTGCTCCTGAGAGCTGCCACTGGAACTTCTGAACCAGTCCTTTAAGGGACAGGCCGCTTGGTTGAGCAGCCTGTCAATTCAGAGACCGGCTCAGAAGTTCCAGTGGCGGCTGTGGGGAGCGGGCTGAAACCAGAAGAGCACCAGGGAACTTGTTGGGGTAACGTATATATGTTATTTTTTTCCGCGTTCATCAGCCTTCAGCCAGGCATCACTATTACACGTAGCGATGGGAACCCGACGGACGGTTAAATGACTAAATGACATAATCAGTATATTTGTATAAACAGTGACTGTTGTGGAATAAATAAATCCTTAAAAAAAAGCAGATTTGGGCCCCCCAAATACTCACGTACCCTATGTGCTCCCCTTATAATCCAGTGTTGTTATGGTCCTCCATACTTAGCATAGCTATAGGCTATAGGACACAAGTATGTAAACTTTGGCTTGTAATAAATGGTGCAAAACGTACATGTGAGGTTGTGTTTTGCTGATCAGGTTTTGCACAACTTTTCCTGAATTCAATGCAGAGTTAGGTCTGAAAAATGGCACACAATATACAATGCTGCATTTAAAAAAAAAAAAAAAAAAAAGACTCCAAAAGGGTTTCCACCATGCTGGTACAGGCCCAGCGTAAAGCAATGACATCCTGACTCAAAATCCATGTGACAGGTATCCCAAATATGCGTAAGTACATGAGGCCATAAATGTATCCCAGCCCCCTCCCTCACATTTATCAAGGAGAAGAAATGCCTAAAACGATCATAAATATAAATTAAAACATGCCCATAAAGTGTCACCCAGATAACTGCTATATCCGCATCCAATGGAACATTACCTCATGTCCTTATCATTAATGACTTCAATCACTGGGCAGGCTACCTTCTTTCTGTTTACTCGTACTTGTTCCAGGAGAGGTTCCAGCCATCCAACATTGCACTCAACGTGTGAGTCTAAGAAGGTCAACACATCACCTACAAGATAACGGAGTGCTTTACTACACAGTGACTGAGTCATAAGCTACATTCACACATCACATGGTGCGTCATCCAGCTGGTCACATGTACTGTATATGATGAGGCTTTTGTGGCTGGTAAGGCAATGATAAAATTTGAAGAATATCTAGTACGTGTGAACATAAAAGAAAGGTCATAGGCACCATTTGCAATCATTTTGTAATGGTTCCAATGCATCTAAAATGAAAAATGGCTACAAACCAATCATTTTGTGTCTATATCTTTATTACAGGCCTATATATTGCCATGGTAACAGACTACAAATCCTTCGTAGTCTGATATTGCCCAGGGAACAGATGGAAAAAAATTAAGGTTACAGGTCAGACTACACTACATGTTGGTTGTTGTCTGTTACCATAGAAACATATAAGGTTTTATAGAAGCTGTAGGTGCAAACTAAGGGGGCATTCACACGTTCTGTGATTATGGTCTGTGCACGGCTGTATCAACACAGTCGCACAAACATTTAAAGTGTTTCAGAGCTCCCTGCATCCATATCTCATTATGATGCTATAATTTCTGTGATCACGGTCCGTAGCACATCCTACGTTCACGGACTGTAATTCTAGAAAGCGTAAATGCCCCCTAAGAGAAAATAATAAATTATGACTAATTGCATACCTGCTTTATTTTTCATTTTATTTCCAGAATAAAGAATTTTTGCCAATATCTTGAATATACGTACAGTATGTTCCCGATTTTTGCCTACAGATCCTATGCAGATATATCTATCTCCATGGTTACAGACTACACACTGTAGCACGCCTGGGCAATTAACCAAAATAGTTTGATTAATTTACACAGGGGGGGAGAGGGGGGGCTGGCAATTAGATTTTTAGGGGATTTTCATAAAAAAAAAAAAAGTGTGATCCGATGCCGTCTGATGTGGAGGACGGCAGTGTAGTGCAGAAGCGATGAAGCAGTTCACTTACATGCTGGAATACAAAGAGGGTTAAGAAGACGTCTGCAATGATAACCTGGGCAATGCTTACAGGTGGAGGGGAGGATGTTTATTGATGGTGGGGGGGGGGGTCACTACAGGGAGGATTAGGATTAGGTTAGATGCTTCTATCCTGCCAAAGTTTCCCTATAAGTTTAAATGTAGTAATAGAAAGGATTGCACAGGCGGCCATAGCACTTAAAGTGTCACTGTCGTGAAATTTTTTTTTGCAGAAATCAATAGTCCAGGCGATTTTAAGAAACTTTGTAATTGGGTTTATTATCCGAAAAATGCATTTTTATCATGAAAAAGCAGTTTGAAGCTCTCCCCCCTGTCTTCATTGTTCTCCTATGGAGAGAGCTAAAGAAAAGACCAAAACAGGACAACAAAGAGTTAATCTACAAATCCCTCACCCGTTATCTGTTCTGACCATCACCAGTGACCTGTCTGAGCTCAGATTACAGCTGTCACCCAGCTCCGTGCCTGTAATCCTCTGTTATCTGCTTTCTGCTGCCGGCTAACTCTTTCCTTCCTCCTCCCCCCTCCCCTCTCCCTAGAGCAGACAGGGTACGTCTCCTGCAACAAGTCACAATTTTCAGATTTTTTGGAGTGGATGAAAAAGAGGAAGGAGGGGGGGGGGGGGGGACCTGGGAAAAGGCTTTTTACATGCAGATAATGGCAGATTTGGCTAATAAACCCAATTACAAAGTTTCTTAAAATCGCCTGGACTATTGATTTCTGCAAAAAAAAAAAATACGACAGTGACTCTTTAAGAGAGTTATGATGATATAATAACTGGGCAACGCATATGATCTGCTATGTTATAAAGCTGTTATCTACAATACAGGTAAGGGTATCACAATCATTACTTGAATGGTATATACTTTGCAAGAGTTACTTAAAATAGTCTGAGCTCTTCTTCTAGTGTTCATCTATTATAGAAATCCACCCTGACAATCCCCAGCACTATTATCTAAGTCAAGTGTACTGTGCCAAGAATTTCCAGGCAAGGAAAACCTCTAACAATTCTCTAATGCATTTCCAACAGATCGTCTGTTGTCCTCCAGCAGATGTTAGCTGACGCCTGTACTGAGGAGGGATAGTGTCATGAGCACAGCCCATAGTCAGTCATATGTCTATAATCTGGCTAATCTATTATCCAGAAGAGAGAATGGCTGGAGGACCATGGATGTCCAATGCTTTATACAGAAAACAAATTATATAAAAAAGAATGGTGTAATGCTGCATCTCTCCTGTGGGGGTGCTGCAGGGAAGCTAAACACTTGCTATGATAAATTACAGTATAAAACTGCAAGAGTCAATATACAACGCCGCGCATTAAAACAGTAAGTGTTAGTACCTGTTGCAATACTTGCACCGGCAAGTCTGGCTCGAATTAACCCATGTCTTTCCTTTAGATGAAGTATCCGAACCTTGGGGAACTTCTTCATGAACTCATCTAACTTGTCTTTGAGGTAATCTACAAAGCAAAGGTCAAAAGTAAACCTAAAAATTAATGTGCAATGAATGAACCCTAACTTCTGTTTCTCTTGTGTGCAAAGGAACAAAACTATAGAGATATCTATATGTATGAAATGACTATTACTACTACAACTCTCTATTTATCTAGATGCCGCTCTCCTCTCTCCCAACAAAAGCAATCTGTGATAAATTACTTCTGGAGTTCCTCCTATCAAGTCTATCTATCTATCTATCTATCTATCTATTTATTTATTATATATCTTCTTTCATCTATCTATCTCCTATCTATCTATCTATCTATCTATCTCATATCTATCTATCTATCTATCTATCTATCTATCTATCTATCTCCTATCTATCTATCTATCTATCTATCTCCTATCTATCTATCTATCTATCTATCTATCTATCTATCTATCTATCTCACATCTATCTATCTCACATCTATCTATCTATCTATCTATCTATCTATCTATCTATCTCCTATCTATCTATCTATCTATCTATCTATCTATCTCCTATCTATCTATCTATCTATCTATCATATATCTTCTATCTATCATCTATCTTTCTATCTATCTTTCTTTATATCTATCTATCTATCTATCTATTATCTATCTAATCTATCTATCTATCTATTTTCTATCATCTATCTATCTCCTATCAATCAATCAATCAATCAATCATCTATCTATTAACTATCTATCTATTATCTATCTGTCTATCTCATCTATCTATCTATCTATCTCCTATCAATCAATCAATCAATCATCTATCTATCTATTAACTGTCTATCTATCTGTCTATCTATTATCTATCTGTCTATCTCATCTATCTATCTATCTATCTATCTATCTATCTATCTACAGTATCTATCTATCTATCTATCTACCTATCATCTGTCTATCTATCTATTTCAATCAATCTATCAATCATCTATCTTCTATCTATTATATATTATCTATCTATCTATCTATCTATCTATCTATCTATCTATCTATCTATCATCTATCTATCTTCTATCTATCTATCTATCTATCTATCTATCTATCTATCTATCCATCTATCTCATCCATTTCTTATCTATCTCTCCATCTATCTATTATAGTGTATCTATCTACTACCCATGTGTATCCCATCTGCTCTCTATCAGATACAATCTGTTACAAATTGCACAGGAATTCCTCTTCTTCCAGTTTGGACCTTTGAAGTGAAGGAAATAATAATTTTTGCAGCTTGGACTAGAATACATCCTGGACTACATTAAGGTGGCACTGTGGATAGTGGATCGGGGGGAGGGGTCATTCTCTGTGTGTGGCCAACATAAGGGTTAAGGTATCTCTCCATATGACATAGTAAATCACTGACCTTTTGTGCTGAAGTCGTCTACCAGAATAATCTCTTTGATAAGATGAGGAGGAGATCGGTTGAGGACACTGAAGACAGAGCGGATGAGGGTGGACCACACCTCGTCCACAAAACACATGATAACGCTGGTGTGGGGAAGATCATCGTGGACCATTTGACCAGAGCACCTGGGGAGAAAACGTGGCAGCAACATTACATACAGTACCTTAGACTGCCCTCTACCTCCCATAGACTTCCATATAGCCCACTCTCTTCTGTTTTTGACAAACATTATGTAGTGGAAAGTGAAACCCCAATTCCCTAAAACAGGGATGGGGAACCTTCGGCCCTCTAGCTGTTGCAAAACTACAATTCCCACAATGCCTGGACAGCCAGATCTTTAACTTTGACTGTCGAGGCATGATGGGATTTGTAGTTTTGCAACCGCTGGAGGACCGAAGGTTCCCCAATCCCCATCCCTGCTCTAAAACGTGACTGTCAAGTGGGTCAATGTGCTTGGTAGTTACCCCATTAACCTTTTAACCCTTTTGACCTATAGATTTGTACCCCCAAAGGACAACACATGTGTGGTATCCCACCACAGGTGTTTCTAATCTTTACACCCCTCGCAAAAGTCTGTACTTTAAAGTAAAAGTGGTAATGAAGTAGTACCTAAGTTCTGCCACTAGATGTCGCTAGTATGTATATTGTGTACCTAAGTATTGCTCAGCTGGATGTAACTAAAGGGTTATTGTTTTAGGATGTGTGCACCAATGGGAGTTCTTTCTCTTTTTTACCTATCTCTACTCTTTCTCTTTCACTCTCTTTTCATCCACTCACAGCACACCTTACAAATACTGTAGAAGGAAGTCACATGGGGAGAGGAAGAGTAGCCACACTTTAGTGAGTCTTACTCTGACTCATGTAGAGGAAGGACGCAAGCCAGAAAGGCCACTGTAGTAGCCAAGGAGGGTCCTGGCTTCTGCCAGGTCCCCTGTTGACAGTCTTGGGTTGGTCTCTGTAGAGAACGGATGCACATGAGCCACCTTAGCACTTGTTTCTTAAAAGCAGCACTTCTGTACACTATGCAGTGCTGAACGCACACTTAGAGAGGACAAGTCAGGGATCACCCCAACTTATGCCGAGAACCAGTGAAAAAGTGCAGTACAGTATAGAAACAGAAGAAAGGAACTCATCCAGATAGAGCAAAGTTGCTAGAAGCCTATGTACTCTATCTCACAGTGCAGGCGTCATTGCAGAACTCTGACCACTGTGCTCATCCCAGGGAAAAAGGGTCTGGGGCTTGCGTCACCCTCTAGGCCAGGTCCCCGACACTGGTGGGCAATAGGTGGTGCAAAGACCAAAGAGTCAAAACACGGGCACAAGTATTCTCTCTACTCTCAAGTACTCTACTTATTCTTCTTTTAAAGTTCCGGCAGAGCACACTTCTTCCCTGAGTTGAGACTCTCTCAACATCCTCCTCTCTACTTCTCTGAACCTCTTTTACCTCTCAGTACGCAACTCAGTCAGCACGACTATACCTCTCTCTAAACTCCCAGCACAGATTGGGTCGCTAAAGATTTTACTTTATATTACTGTAGCCTTCCTGCAGTAAAGAAGAAGTTTGTTTGTTCTAATTGGACTTTAAGTGGTTATTCACTAAGCACCTACACAGCCATTGCATCCCCCTTTGGTCATCACCACTTTCTGTGGGTGGCGATACCGATAGTCCAGGTGGGTTACAACCCAACTCCCGACCACCGTGATAAGTACCCAAGGGACCCCCAAACAGCAGGTTACTGACCACAGGGGAAAGGGTATAGCCAACCTATCTAAAATAAAAGCAGGTGTGCCGGCATACCTGTGTGCCCAACCTAACATCTGGCTGAGCTATATCCCGACCAACCACCAAAGAAGTGGCGTCACACATTGCCAGCTAGCAAGTGACCTGTTGAGCGTACACCGCACATGGACTTATACACAGTCTCTGACCACTGTTGAGGCCCCAGAGCTGAATCCCCAGAAATCTAAACATCTGAAATGCCAGTATTACATCAGCCAGGCTGTAGAATAATAGTCACCCAATAGACCATGTTCTCACAATGCAGATGAACACATGAAGCCGAAACCTCTTCCTCATGCGTTTACCTGGGTAAAGATGGATGAAGGAGGAGTCCTGTAGCTCACAGGAAGTCAGCTGACTCAGAACAGACAATCGCATCTTACACATTACACTCTGTGAGTTTCTGTGGGTCAGGCTAATGATCACATGACCCAGTTAAAAAAGGGGCAACAGGCAAAAAGGAGGCTTAAAAAAAAAAAAACTGACAACTTCAGATTTATTTATTTTTGCTTAAAAAAAAATGCTCCCACATAAAGGCCTAATACATTATATATATATATATATATATATATATATATATACAAGAACAGGTGGAATTGGCTGTGTCACTCCACCCTGGTCATGGTGACATCATACATTGTGGCTGATAAGGCGGCCTCTTGGCTCAGGTATTGTGTTTACAATGACACATTTGCACCTGCACGCAGCAAAGACACCATCACGCAATGAAACACAGTAGGAAATACAGCTGTAAATATCCAGATTAGAGTAATGTATATCTAATACATAATATGATACTTTATTGCACCTATATACACAACTTGTGATATCCTGGTGATATATGGTTTTATGATACATAGGACGGCACATAAATTCTCCCCATTATCTTAACTCACTGGGTTATAATAATGTTTTGGATATCCCCTGTTGTCTATCAGGTCTACTGTCTTTCTAATATAAATTTCTTCTCAATATTATATGGGGTTTAAAAGGGGTACTCCGGCAAAAAAAAATAAAGTTTTTAAATCAACTGGTATGAGAAAGTTGTATAAATTTGTAAATTACTTCTATTTAAAAATCTCCAGTCTTTCAGTACTTATCAGCTGCTGTATGTCCTGCAGGAAGTGGTGTATTCTTTCCAGTCTGACACAGTGCTCTCTGCTGCCACCTCTGTCCATGTCAGGAACTGTCCAGAGCAGCAGCAAATCCCCATAGAAAACCTCTCCTGCTCTGGACAGAGGTGGCAGCTGAGAGCGCTGTGTCAGACTGGAAAGAATACACCACTTCCTGCAGGACATACAGTAGAAGTAATTTATAAATTTGTATAACTTCCTGACACTAGATAATAAAATATTTTTCTTACAGTGTAGTAGCCCTTTACAGGGGTTATCCACCATAACTGTTCATCCAGACATAGTACTATACAGTGGGGAGGCTGCAGTACCAGGCATGACCAGACAGCTGAGATCGAGGTCAGTGCACAAGAGCAGCGATGCATCAGGGTCCCTATAGGAGGAGATGGGATGAAAAATAGATGGAGAAAATAGGAGAAAGAAAATGCAAAGGGATCTTTAAGATACTGGATAATAAATGCACCCACACAATAAGAAGAGGGGTTTTATGGCTGGGGAGGGAAAGTCTATAGGACCTATATAAAGAGAGTAAACTCATTCACACCCAGGAAATCCTGGGAGGAGAAGATATAACAACGGATGTACCTTTGTATGGAAAACTTAATTGCTATTATGTACCGACTCCTCAGATGGAACTGGGACGTGTTTTTTATGGGTGAAACACATTTCATTACATATTTCATCTACATAAGAAAAAAAACAACACACATGGCCACTGCAGTGTTGCAGCATGGTAGATGGTAGTGCAGCTCTGTATGGTGATTGTTAGTGCAGCACTGTATGGTGATTGTTAGTGCAGCTCTGTATGGTGATTAGTAGTGCAGCACTGTATGGTGATTGGTAGTGCAGCACTGTATGGTGATTAGTAGTGCAGCTCTGTATGGTGATTGGTAGTGCAGCTCTGTATGGTGATTAGCAGTGCAGCTCTGTATGGTGATTAGTAGTGCAGCTCTGTATGGTGATTGTTAGTGCAGCTCTGTATGGTGATTAGTAGTGCAGCACTGTATGGTGATTGGTAGTGCAGCACTGTATGGTGATTAGTAGTGCAGCTCTGTATGGTGATTGGTAGTGCAGCTCTGTATGATGATTGGTAGTGCAGCTCTGTATGGTGATTGGTAGTGCAGCACTGTATGGTGATTGGTAGTGCAGCTCTGTATGGTGATTAGTAGTGCAGCTCTGTATGATGATTGGTAGTGCAGCTCTGTATGGTGATTGGTAGTGCAGCTCTGTATGATGATTGGTAGTGCAGCTCTATATGGTGATTGGTAGTGCAGCTCTATATGGTGATTAGCAGTGCAGCTCTGTATGGTGATTGGTAGGGCAGCTCTGTATGGTGATTAGTAGTGCAGCTCTGTATGATGATTGGTAGTGCAGCTCTGTATGGTGATTGGTAGTGCAGCTCTGTATGGTGATTGGTAGTGCAGCTCTGTATGGTGATTAGTAGTGAAGCTCTGTATGGTGATTGGTAGGGCAGCTCTGTATGGTGATTAGTAGTGCAGCTCTGTATGATGATTGGTAGTGCAGCTCTGTATGGTGATTGGTAGTGCAGCTCTGTATGGTGATTGGTAGTGCAGCTCTGTATGGTGATTAGTAGTGAAGCTCTGTATGGTGATTGGTAGTGCAGCTCTGTATGGTGATTAGTAGTGCAGCTCTGTATGGTGATTGGTAGTGCAGCTCTGTATGGTGATTGTAAGTGCAGCTCTGTATGGTGATTAGTAGTGCAGCTCTGTATGGTGATTGGTAGTGCAGCTCTGTATGGTGATTAGTAGTGCAGCTCTGTATGGTGATTAGTAGTGAAGCTCTGTATGGTGATTGGTATACAGCTCTGTATGGTGATTGGTAGTGCAGCCCTGTATGGTGATTGGTAGTGCAGCTCTGTATAGTGATTGTAAGTGCAGCTCTGTATGGTGATTAGTAGTGCAGCTCTGTATGGTGATTGGTAGTGCAGCTCTATATGGTGATTGGTAGTGCAGTTCTGTATGATGATTGGTAGTGCAGCTCTGTATGGTGATTGTTAGTGCAGCTCTGTGTGGTGATTGTTAGTGCAGCTCTGTATGGTGATTGGTAGTGCAGCTCTGTATGGTGATTAGTAGTGCAGCTCTGTATGATGATTGGTAGTGCAGCTCTGTATGGTGATTAGTAGTGCAGCTCTGTATGATGATTGGTAGTGCAGCTCTATATGGTGATTGGTAGTGCAGCTCTGTATGGTGATTAGTAGTGCAGCTCTGTATGATGATTGGTAGTGCAGCTCTATATGGTGATTGGTATACAGCTCTGTATGGTGATTGGTAGTGCAGCACTGTATGATGATTGGTAGTGCAGCTCTGTATGGTGATTAGTAGTGCAGCTCTGTATGGTGATTAGTAGTGGAGCTCTGTATGGTGATTGGTAGTGCAGCTCTGTATGGTGATTAGTAGTGCAGCTCTGTATGGTGATTGGTAGTGCAGCTCTGTATGGTGATTAGCAGTGCAGCTCTGTATGGTGATTGGTAGTGCAGCACTGTATGATGATTGGTAGTGCAGCTCTGTATGGTGATTAGCAGTGCAGCTCTGTATGGTGATTGGTAGTGCAGCACTGTATGATGATTGGTAGTGCAGCTCTGTATGGTGATTAGTAGTGCAGCTCTGTATGGTTATTGGTAGTGCAGCAGCACTGTATGATGATTGGTAGTGCAGCTCTGTATGATGATTGGTAGTGCAGCAGCACTGTATGATGATTAGCAGTGCAGCTCTGTATGGTGATTAGTAGTGGAGCTCTGTATGGTGATTAGTAGTGCAGCTCTGTATGGTAATTATTAGTGCGGTACTGTATACTCTTTAGTAGTGCAGCTCTGTATGGTGAATGGTAGTGCAGCTCTGTATGGTAACTGCTAGTGCTACACAGAACTGCTACATGTGAACACAGCCTCAAAGAGTGTCTTAGGGCAGCAGCTGTAGCCCAGTAGATAACATGAGACAACCCTGTTACAGAAGGTCTGTGTGTAGCCTCCGCCTCAGCGGCTTTGGATAAGGACTACAAAGTCTTTGGGAATTAAGTAACTAAATGATCCATTTCAGGACTGGTAAAGAATTAGGCCTCTGTTCTCCGCCTCACATCTTTCATTCTTCTAACGCTGTTTTACAATGTTTCTTTGAGATAAAAGGTGGCTTAGGTTTCGCTTCGCTGTATGTGAATCAACCGTTTTTGTGTGACTCCTCCGGCTTCTATGTGTTTTGTAACCGCTTGTGACTGCGCCATTTATCAGAGCAGACATTACTATAGGTAGATATGTAAAACAAAAGGCAATATCTGAATTCAATGGCCGATGTATCTTCAGAAATATCCAGGCAAGAAAAAAGGAGTAGTCTGGCATTGTCACCTGATCCGCCATCACTGGGCCTGGTTGATATCCACATCTCTGTTCGGATAATCACTGAAGACAGGTGATATAAAATATAAAATTTCCTAATGTTTTCCTTCAAATCAACTGGTGCCAGAAAGTGCCAGAGATTTGTAATTTTCTATAATTTTCCAGTACTTATAGACTGCTGTATGTCCTGCAGGAAGTGGTGTATTTTTTCTAGTCTGACACAATGCTCTCTGCTGCCACCTCTGCCCATGTCAGGAACTGTCCAGATCAGTAGCAAATCCCCATAGAAAATCTCATACAGCAGCTGATCAAGGACTGAAAGACTTGAGATTTTTTTAACAAAAGTAAATTACAAATCTCTTGCACTTTTTAGCACCAGTTGGTTCGAAAGATTTTTTTTTGTGAACATCCCCTTTAAATTAAAGGTATACTATTTTGTTCATACATCAACTTTTGTTGGGTAGAAGCAGTAAGGGGTGATATGGGCCTCTCTGCTGCCCTCAGCATAGTGGGAGCTGCAGGGCTGTCTAAGCTCGGACCCCGGTCTGATCCAGCTCTGCCGCACAGCACTATTAATAAGCAGCAGGAAACACCTCCCCCCCAACCCCACCATGTACTGTATATTCTTATTAGAATATACAGTACTGGGGGGAAGCTGCCTGTGTGGCAGCCTCTCAATAGCAAGCAGTGACAGGCAACGATGGTGATACTGGTACTGAAATTTATAATAGAAAAAAAAAATTACAGTACACGAGGGGGACCCTGCTCTGTATAGCTTGATCAAAGCATGGGACTGGGGACTGCAGGGCTTGGACAGCCCTGCAGTTCCTGACACAAATGTTGGTGGCAGCAGAGAGGCCTTTGTCATCCCTTACTGCTGCCACTCAACGAAAATTTATATATTAACAAAAAAAAGTATACATTTAATTTCATGAAATTAAATTACAATGTGGTATAACTTTATTAAGGGTAGCTTCACACGCACCATATCGTAGCGGATTTTCTGCAGCAGATCTGCAGCAGATCCGCAGAAGATGTGATCTAAATAACTGAACACAGCATCTGTTGCAAATCCTGTACGTGTGAATGAACGCTAAAGCAATATATTATTATATTTTTAATTGTTCCCCTTTAACCAGTGATTGGCCGGACACCTGTTTCCAGTCTTTCCTGTGAGTCAATATGGGACCAGGAAGCGATGATCAGCAGAGCAGCAGCAGCAGTTGTATTGCCCGTCTACACTTGCACAACAGCAATGGACTGAGAACAACAGCAATATCTACACAGAGGAGCAGGTTCTTTGATAAATTCAGTGGAAAACGTGTATGTATTTGGTGAACTGGGGAATGCTGTCAATGCTTACATCATCAGAGATAGCAGATCTTCAAACTCCTGTACTAGCCTATAGGGCATAAAGCCTGAATAAATATCTGTCAACTGGTGAGGCCCTAGCAGGGAATATACAGAGGACCCTCTGGATGTATATGGGCCATTGGTCAGCCTAGATTACTGTCCTGACCCAGCCCATTTAGGCCCAGGTAACTGCCCCACTATTAATGGGAATATTAATGGAACACAACAAAAGTTAACTGTCTAATATAGTAGTAGTTAAATGTCTGTTTAATATGGTAGTAAGACAAGCTCATAAAAGCTGAGAACAAATAGTGCCAATCTGTGCCCTCATTTCTGTGCCAACTGAGTCATCTGAGATGCTGGAGTCTCACAACCTCCCGCACAAGGCTCCAGTTGTTCGGCAGTGGGCCAGGCTAAATTTGAAATTTGAAAATTTTAATGCGGTGCGGAATAAAAAGTTTGGGTGTGGGTTTTGCAGGGCTGTTCCATTTAAGCAGGGATGGGGAACCTTCGGCCCTCCCGCTGTTGTAAAACTACAATTCCCATCATGCCTGGACAGCCGAAGCTTTAGCTTTGTCCAGGCATGATGGGAATTGTAGTTTTACAACAGCTGGAGGGCCGAAGGTTCCCCATCCCTGCATTAAAGTGAATGAAGTTCATCTGTAATACCAACACAAACCCTTTAAATGGATACTCCAGGGAGTTTTTTTTTTTTTCCAAATTAACTGGTGTCAGAAAGTTATATTCATTTGTAAATTACTTATATTTAAAAATCTCAAGTCTTCCCATACATATCAGCTGCTTTATGTCCTGCAGGAAGTGGTGTATTCTTTCCAGTCTGACACAGTGCTCTCTGCTGCCACCTCTGTTTGAGACAGGAACTGTCCAGAGGAGTAGCAATTCCTCATAGAAAACCTCTTCGGCTCTGGACAGTTCCTGTCTCGGACAGAGATGGCAGCAAAGAGCACTGGGTAAGACTGAAAAGAAAACATTTCCTGCAGGACATACAGCAGCTGATAAGTATAGGAAGACTTGAGATTTTTAAATAGAAGTTAATTACAAATCTATATAACTTTTCGAAACAAGTTGATTTGAAAGAAAAAGATTTTCCCTGGATAACCTCTCTAAGTCTTCCAGTACTAACCTGTTGCTGTATGTCCTGTAGAAAGTGGTGTATTCTTTCCAGTCTGACACAGTGCTCTCTGCTGCCACCTCTGTCCGTGTTTTGCTACTGATTTGCTACTACTCTGGACAGTTCCTGACATAGACAGAGGTGGCAGCAGAGAGCACTGTGTCAGACCGGAAAGAATACACCACTTCTTGCAGGACATACAGCAGCTGATAAGTACTAGAAGACTTGAGATTTTTAAATAGAAATAAATTACTAATTTGTCTAACTTTCCAAAACAACTGTTGATTTGGGGGAAAAAAATGCTGTATTTCCCCTTTAAGGCTTTGCTTACTTTTGTTGTACATTGCCTTACCCCAGAGCTGAACTGAACAGTTACTATAGCGTGAAACGTTACAAAAGTCAAGTAGGAAATGACTAGGCCATATACTAGTATAATCATAGTATGATCTCAAGATATGGATGAGCAATAGGCTGATAAGGAGGCCTGAACCATAGAGAAGAACTGGAAATCACCTTTAACCAGTGAACTCTGTCAATAAGGACAGCACATAGATCCATGTCACTGACTATTTACTCTGTTATTCCCACGCTGTACAATATGTATGGAAACATGACTCTCTAAACCCCAATTACTGTCAGAAGTCTATAAACAGCACAAACCCATAAAAAAACCTGCCCTGAAAGCAAACACAATGCATCTCCACAACGCCACAATCGCAATGCAACTAGTTGAGCAGTAATAGAAGCTCGTAAAACAAGAAAAACAACCACAAGAAGGCCTGTGCTGAGCTGGAGGAGGGCGGCCAAGCTTAAAGGGGTTGTGGGTAATTACAGAATTAATTTAAGTAGTAAGTGCCATTACAGTACAGCACCATAAAACATCACATAATATACATAATATTAGTAAGGCCGGCTATGGTTTTCATGAGAATTGTTAATGATCTGACCAGAAGAGACAATAAATAACAATAATCTCGATGACTAGGTGACAGCAATGATTGATTCCGGGTTCAGATGTCTATGTGTTACCAGCACGCGGTGTCCGGTGGAGCCAAAGCTGACATAGCGGGAATAGTCTACTGTTTCCCAATAGTAAATCTAATAAAAGCATAAAATCCACAGCGACACACTGGAGGTTACATAGGACAATGTCAATCCATTCAGGTCACTCACTATTTGCAGTAGGAGGGAATATAGATTAAAGCAGGTAGAAAGGGGTCCGGTAACAGTCAATAGCGCCCACATACACAGACTGGTTTCACACAACATATTTTTTTCGTATTTCTATGGCCGTTGTTGCCGATTGCAACAACGGCCGTAGTTAATATGAGAAAATACTTTCACCGGGTGTCTGTGGGATCCCGGCCGGAGTGTATACACATAGTATACACTCCTGTTGGGATCCCAAGCGGCGCCGCAAAGGACTGACATGTCAGTTTTCTGCGGCCGCTATTCAGTGAATAGCGGCCGAAGAAAACCATGTCAGTGCACACTATGGTGCGAGTGGCTGCGGCAGCACGCTCAATAGTGTGCAGTGGGGAGTTCTGATGTGGGCACGCACAGATGCGCCCGCATCAGAACTCTGCGGCCCTAAAGATCATCCAGCCGATACTGTAGTACCGACCGGGATGATCTTTTCAGAGACCGTCCGCCATGTGAACATGGCCTTATGTTGGTTGCCATTCACATATAGTATAATATAATAATAGTATAATATATAGTCTAGGGGGGAGATTTATCAAACATGGTGTAAAGTGAAACTGGCTCAGTTACCCCTAGCAACCAGATTCCACCTTTCATTCCTCACAGACTCTTTGGAAAATGAAAGGTGGAATCTGATTGGTTGCTAGGGGCGACTGAGCCAGTTTCACTTTACACCATGTTTGATAAATCTCCCCCTAGGTTCATATTTCCAACAGAGAAAATATGTTTTATTTCATTAAACTCACAAAGGTAGTAAAACAATGCTGCTTAGCTCCTGTTCAGTAGGGACCATCTGCGATGAGCATATAAATCATGTCGAACCACCATTATTTCAATTATTATACTTCCATTTAGAAGCTTAAAGAGGTACTTTCTTTTTTCAAATCAACTGGTGTTAGAAAGTTATATTAATTTATAATTTACTATTTACTTGTGTAAAAGTCTTAAATCTTCCAGTACTTATGAGCTGCTGTATGCCCTGGAGAAAGTGGTGTCTGACAGTGCTCTCTGCTGCCACCTTTGTACATGTCCGGGACTGTCCAGAGCAGTAGCAAATCCCCATAAAAAAAGATCTCTTCTGCTTTGAACAATTCCTGACATAGACAGAGGTGGCAGCAGAGAGCACTGTGTCACACTGGAGAGAATGCAGAACATATAGCAGCTGATAAGTACTGGAAGACTTAAAGTTTTTAAATACTAGTTAATGTAAGTTTCTGACAAACAATTGATTTGAAAGAGAAAAAAAAATCAACTGAGTACCGCTGTCAGCTTCTTCATAGAAGTATAACAGAAATAATGGTGGCGCGACTTATCACTTATATGCTGGTCACAGATGGTCCCCGCTGGGCCTAAGCAGTATTGTTTTCATATCGTTGTAGTTCTCTGTTAATGAGCACAAGATGGCTCCAACCTTCTGCCCCCCGGTGATCACTTCCTGCAACTCCCCATCTTGGTAGTCTACCATCTGAGATGAGAGGGAGGGGGCCGTTGTATATTCTAATGGTCATATCCAATAGTTGTCCAGTGTGGTCAATGATCAGGATATACACCCACCCCCTCCCATCTCAGAGGGTATATGGAAATGAGCCTTGGGAAGTAGATGGCTTGAGCTGTTTTACACCCCTGGACTATCACTTTAAAAAGGTTATGTAAACATGGCTGCTTTCCTGAAGATACAGCACCGCCCCTGTCCCCAGTTTGGGTGTGGTGTTTTGCAGATCAGTTGCATTAAAGCAAATTAAGTTAAATTGCAGAAGCACGCACATCCTGGAACAGGGGTGTTTGCAGGAAGCTGAGCTTTTTTGAATCCTGGATAATCCCTTCAAGGGGAACAGGTCACCTCCCTGAAAGAGAGTGGATTGTCCTCAGTACCTTATAGCTGCCAGGCACAGCTCTCTGAAGCTCTGTCCAGTAGTCCCTGGCAGGGCGGCAATTTGAATCACTTGTTCTTTAATCGTCTGCCCCAGGGCCTGGTAACTAGGCATGGGGGCGGAGCCTCAGTAGTCCCTCCTCCCCACTCTCTTCATCATTAGGAATGCCACTGGAACATTTACTTCTGTTTGAACATTGCACAGCCCATGTGCTGTGGTAACACAGGTGGTGAATAATAGGGTTGGTGCACGGAGGGGTGGTGCAAAGTTAGGGCACAGATACGCCCGCAGGGCACGGAGCTGCAATTTTAAAAGTAATGTTTTATGACAATAATTGCATCACCTGCCGAACGGACCCCAGGACAGATCTTGGATTAAAAGCAGCTATTCAAAGGTACAAGTGGTTTGGGGGGTCAGATTGTGGGTACAGAGTCGCTTTAAGTTGCCAGCGCTCAGGCTGCCAATCAAGCGTGAATGGCTGGAAAGAGGGCGGAGGCAGCGTGACTTAATGCTGCTGAGGCTCCGCCCCCATGCCTAGTTATGGGGCACAAGGACGGGCGAATCAAGATCAAGATTTTAAAATTGCTGCTCCTGCCAGGGACTACAGGGCACAGCTATGCCCGGCAGCTATAAGGTACTGGGGCCAGGTCACTCCCTCAGGGAAGAGATTGATTTCCTTTACTAATGAAAGAATTAAAAATGGTGGAGCCCAGCCTGCAATCTCTGGATTAAAACTAGTTTGGTCCTCTGCCTACAGCCCACCCATGGGTTTTACCCGTTGGATTCTACCCCTGAAGACACCGAATGGAGGCGAAACCTGACGTAAGGCTGTATGCAGCACACCAAGCAAACATCGCAGACTGTATCTGATCAGGCCGAGTCTCCACCATTGTTTTATTACATCTGTGAATACTTAATAATGAGATAAAACATCTTCCCCTACGGTAATTCCTAGAATGTGTCTGCTCTATATTGTCCTGGTCCATGTAAGCATAAAGCAGATTTGTGACAAAAGACATGTATCACCTGTCCGCAGAATAGGAGACAAATGTCTCATGTCCGGGGTCCCGCCATATACAGACAGTGTCCTCAGCGTTTCTGGTCTATCTTTTCTGTCTATAATTATAGCCAGTGCACTCCATTCACAAGAACTGAGCTGAGCATTGTATTCTATTGTTTCCTTGAGATCCATAGACTTTGAGTGAAGTGGTACCAAGTACGGCTGACCACCGCTCTATTCAAGGCTCTCCTTCCTAACTGTGCTCATACAGGGACGGAGACACCAGTATTCATTGCTATATCTTTTTTTTTTGCTTTTCAGAATAGCATAGTCATGTAGACTATTCTATACAAAGGGAGGCTATGTTCACACAGCGTATCTTTTCGTAAAAGTACGGCCGTTGTTGCAATCGGCAATGGGGAGTTCTGATGCGGGCATGCACTAATGCACCCGCATCAGAACTCTACGGCCATAAAGATCATCCAGCCGGTACTGCAGTACCGGCAGGGATGATCTTTGCAGAGACCGGACGTTCCATGACCCGGCCGGGTCACGGAACAGCCGGTACAATACGCCGTCTGAACATGGCTGTATCCTGTAAGAAAACATACAGGAGACAGTTCACATACAGAAGTTAGGCCGTACAAAGGGGGAAATGCACCTTAAGGGGAGGCCTCCATGACTGATTGGGTACAGGAGGGTGGGGGGCCATGGCAGTGCAGAGGCACTAATCAGCAATTCCCTACTCACGAACGAGACTGTAGGAAAATACCAGCACTCCTGGGAAAGGTACAACATATTCTTTATTTAAATCTTTACAATAAATCAGACTCCACATGACATAACTGATGCATTTTGGTAAGATGATCTTAAATGGGTACTTCGGCATTAGAAATTCTTTTACATGTTGCTGCCCAATTAGAGAATATTACAAACATCTTATCCTTACCTCTCTGTGCTCCTCCTGTGGCCTCTCACTGACTGCAGCCCTGACACTTCAGAGACAAACTTGGGAATGACAGCCTGCTCAGCCAATGACTGGCCGCAGTGCTGTCCTGTCTCACTCACTGATTGGCTGAGTGGGCTGTCAGTGCTGAGCGAGTTCATCTTGGAAGTGGCCTTGGCTGCTATAAGCTAGGACAAAAGGTTAGGAGTGCAGAAAGGTAAGTATAACATGTTTGTTAAGCTCTCTAATAGGGCAACAACATGTAAAACATTTTCTAACGCTGAAGTACCCCTTTACTCATACTATGAATACACATATATTAGACTCTTATATATCCAAATAGAATAGTATGCCGCCCCTAATCGTAATCTCACTTACTTACTAGGAGTGGCAACAAATACAAGAGGTATATATATAAGATAATAGTTACACAAATAATATAGGGATGTATAAACATTTAAAGTTGTTATTTTTTAAAAATAAAGTTCCTGTTTTTTTCATGGTTTTTCATGTATGGGCATAGAATGTTTGGTACAACCAGTTAGAGGTGGGATCAGAAAAAGCTTACTACTTAAGGCCCTATTCCACGGAACGATTATCGTCCGTATTCGGCCAATATCGTCCGCTACGGACGAGAATCGTCCCGTGGAATAGAGTGCAACGATCAGCTGATATCGTTCATGTCGGCTGATCGTTGCAGTCGCTTGTTTTTCAACATGTTGAAAAACAAGCGACTGATATAGCAGCGATCTGCTGCCGTCGCTCCGTTGAATAGGAGCATCGGCAGCAGACGCTGCTATATCCTATGGGCTGCCCGGACGATCAGCGATCACCCGGGCAGCCCCCCCACAGCTCCCCGCCGCCCATCCTGCACTCACCCGCTCGCTGCAGCCGCGCTGAATAGCGGCGGCAGCGAGCGGGGAATAAGGAGCAAACGAGCGCTGAGAGCGCTCGTTTGCTCCTCTTAACGACCGGTGGAATAGGGGCATTAGCCGCAGAGGCTTCAGGATGTAATTAGGAATAATTGCGGTTACTTCCTGGTGGATTCTTTACTAAGTAACAACTTTCTATGTTTGTAAATACTTTTCTACGTGTCATCTGTGTTACTATTATCTTATATATATATACCTCTTGTATTTGTTGCCACTCCCAGTAAGAAAGTTCCAAGGGGCGGTACACCATTAGTTAGGGGCGGTACACCATTAGTTAGGGGTGGTACACCATTGCGATCGTCCGTTCTTGGCCAATTATCGGCTGTTATGGCCGATAATCGCTTGGTGTAATAGTGCCTTAACAACATGGGCTCCAGCCTAGGTTTCCGCTGTCCCCTGCTCAGATTCCCTGTCCCTCGGCCGCTTGCTGGTCTAAGCGTGGACCCGGGTCATCACATGTCAGCCCTACTCAGCTAGTCAGTGGCCAAGTGGGGGACAATGGACCCCTACATTGTAGTCGGGGAGGTAGGTGCATGTTGTTATGTTCAGCCACCTCTTTCTGGCTCTTTTAAAAAAAAAAATGCCAGAGCCTGGACTTTCCCTTTAAGATCATCTGATCGAAACACGTCAGTGTTGTCATGTGGAGTCAGTTATGTTTATTGTGAAGCTTCTAATACATTGGACCTTTCCAGGGGCGTAACTAGAAATGGCTGGGCCCCATAGCAAACTTTTGATTGCTCCCCCCCCCCCGACTGACCACTAAACGGTCAAGTGAAGTCATAACTACATAACTGCTAGCTCTGGTCAGGAGTGCTTGCAGTTAAAGGGACATTTGCAAAACCCAGGAGACCAGCAGGGCCACCCGGTGCTGCAAATGATGACGGCTCAGGGGGCCCAGTGTATTGCAGGAGCAGGCCATGGGGCCCCCTGATGCGGCGGGCCCCATAGCAGCCGCTATGGCTGCTATAGTGGTAGTTACGCCCCTGGACCTTTCTCAAGTGGTGAAGCTCACACCTCCATGCACTGCGGTGCGGAATCGATTCATGCAAGTGCAGTGAGCTGAAATGCGTCTATATCTATCAGATAAACGATGATGCACTTCAAGCTATATATCCCTATACATCCCTACCCTACAGAATCTTTACCTCTACTAATCTGACACTAGTTACATGTATAAGTCCTATACCTATATGTCTTGGAGTATTTCTTCTGGCACATACTTTATTCTGGACTGACCTCTAATAATGTAAAACCTTCTCCATATACATAATCAAGTAATATAAATAGACATGACACCGAAACGACAGAACTAGGTCACTGCAGAGTGTGCGCTCCTCATACCTCCGCAGATCTCATCTAGAGCTCTAGGTGATCCTCCTTAGTTATACGCTGTGTATATACTCTACGCTGCCCGTGTCTTACAATGCAAATCAATGCAATGGTAATTAAGAATTAATGCTGCAAAAAGTCAGCTTCTGCTTCAGTGCTGTCTGCGTGATTTATGACCAGATTTTATAGAGTGAAACATACAATAGAGACAAAGAGAAAAGGACAGAAGGGAAAAGAGGGGATCTTCAGGTGATGCACAATCCCCTTTGGGCATATAGGTCCTATATAGGTGGGCAGGCCCGGTCCGTTCAGGTGATCATCTCTATCTTTTATAATATATGACAGCAGAGAAGTAACAAAACAAGGCAAATAGGTAATAGCACAATTAGTTTTTGTAAGAAAAGTTTGCTAACTAGCCAAAATTTGCCTGCAGAACCTGTGAGCAAGTGATTAAAGGGGAACCCTGGTGAAAAATATATTTTTTATCAGATCAAGTTATATAGAATTGTAAATTACTTCTATTTAAAAATCTCAAGTCTCCTAGTACTTATCAGTTGCTGTATGTCCTGCAAGAAGTTTTTCCAGTCTGACACAGTGCTCTCTGCTTCCATCTCTGTCCATGTCAGGAACTGTGCAGAGCAGGAGAGGTTTGCTGCTGCTCTGGGCAGTTCCTGTCACGGACAGAGGTGGCAGCAGAGAGCACTGTGTCAGACTGGAGTATCCCTTTTTTAAATTTCCCTGCAGCACCTCCACAGGGCAAATGAAGCATTACACATTGAAATCTATAGACTTTCTATGTAATGCTCAGAAATGTCAAAAGCTCCTTATAGACGCCCCTTACTGACTAGGAGATGAGGATCCTTAAGACATTGCCACCCCTTTATACCAGACATCATATGCATGTGTATATGTATAAGGAGACTTTGTATGCTATAACATAGTAACTTTCTACAGGTCTGTAGCCCTTAGTTTCTATTTCACCACTGAACAGGATATATATTACCCGCCTACTAATGTTTCTTCCCGATGCCTTATATAAAGTACATAAAACAGGCACTTTATGCATAAATAATAGACTAGACTAGTGTTACCACCTATGACGTCACTCACATAGTAGCAGACTGTCTGATGCATTAGGCCTCCGCAGTGTTAGTGAATGGCAATTCCTGCACCATGTTAATGTCATAGTCTATAATGAGTTTTAGATCATGTTACTTTTTATAAACCTCAGCCTCTTAGCAGATGTGGTTTGTTCTTCTGCCCTGTTCTTCTCAATGAAAAAGAACATATTGCAAAAGTTAAAAAAAAATATATATATATATATACCCGGTCTCTAACCATCTTACACCTACACGTTTGGGGTTGTAGGAGTTTATAAAGACATGTCTGCTTGCTTCCAAAAATATCCATGTCCTGGGGCCGTATCTGGGAATCATTTCAAGGGTGCTGCAATACCTGACACAAGGGGGCGCTGTTTTTACTATCATACAACCCCCCTTTGATGCAATCTGTGATTAAGATTTCCTAAGTTTCCATTAACCTGACATTTGCTGTAGAACTGCCAGAAGGCTAATTCATTGGAGATTTTACAGTGAAATCATATCCTGAGGACCCCTGCAGTATCAGCAGAATCAAGGGGCAGTGGTGCCATGACTATTTTACTGCAATATTCTGCAAAGCGTCATGGTCATAGTTGTATCTGGTACTGTAGCTTGGCATAACTCTTCCATGTTAAAGGGGTATTCCGAATAAAAAAAATGTATCCCCTATCCATAGAATAAGCATGTGGAGATAATGAGGGGGTTCAGCTGCCTGGGACCCCATAATCTTCAGATATAGTCCCTGATTTGTGCATGCCCTCTGTCACTCCATTCACTGTCTATGAAGCTGCTGAAGATAACTAAGTGCTGTACTCTATCACTAGCAGCCCCATAGACAATGAATGCAGTGGTGGTCATCACTTGGTTCCAAACAAATGAATCAGGGCCCTATTCTCAAGATCACAGTGGCGCCATAAACATTGTGCTGCAGTACTTTGCAAAGCAACATGGTTATAATGGTATCTGGTACTGTAGCCCGCTTCTGCTCCGCTGCATTAAAGGGGAACCCCGAGTTAAGAGAAATTATCCCCTATTAACAGGATAGTGGAGAGGTGTCAGATCATGGAGGGAGTCCAAGCGTTAGGAGCCTAGTGATCTTGAAAACAGGGCTCTGACTTGTGCATGCCCACCGTTACTTCATTTATTGTTTATGGCACTGCCGAAAATAGCCAAGTCTGGAGTTGGCTCCATAGACAGTGAATAGAGTGTTGGCATGCATGTGCTCTGTTCTCCAGATCATGGAGGGTCCAGTCTCTGAGACACTTATCCTCAATGGCTGTGGACAAAGGAAGAGTTCTTTTAACTCGGAATACCCCTTTATATGGGCTAAGCTGCAGTACCAGACACCACCAGGTCACAGTGCTCCAGCCAGCACCACTGCTACAGGATGGACCCTGTAACCAGACATCGATGGCCCGTCCTTAGGATAATCCATTAAAACAAACTCCATTAATAACCAAGAATGCTGTAAGATTGTGTTAATATGTAAGTAACTTGAACACAACTTGAGCATGCTAGTTCTGCATTTGAATATCGGTGGCAGAAGAAGTTGGATGCTGCCCTACGGAGTCCGGGAAAACATGGATGCAGCTTATGGACCTTTGGACTCCCTAGGGCTGCATCCAACTTCTTCAGCCACTAATATTCAAATGCCGAACGACTGAACTCAAGCACGCTCCAGTTTCTATAAACAAGACTCCAGGTTATTGTGGCCGTTCTTACCCTTTAGGTCTAGTATCTTCGATAGCTCGGTCTAGAGGAATAATGTCGCTCAGATAGACGTTGAAGTTTCCTTCTTTCCATCTTCGGCTGGCTTCTTGCTCCTTGTCTTTAGGGACCGCCACGGGTCTCCCATACTGGCCTGGTGCTCGGGGGTTCCTCGGACTCATTGTGGAATCAATGGTTAGAACCTGGTGCATCCCTGTGCCCACTGGAGGTTTCACCTTAAGAACTTCACTTTCATCATGGATTTTACCCGGACGGCTGGTACTTGTGTTGGTCGCTTGACTGATGATATTCTCCTTTACGTTCACCAGACTTCTCTTGCCTTTGGTCTCCTTTCTTCCTAAGAAGCCTTCTTTGAAATTGAGCAGCAGATCAGGCTTTTTCCCACCTTCCCCCATATGAGTATTGTTAGACATTGGAGGACTGGCTTTTTTAGCTGTTGCATTCAGCGATTCGCGTTCCTTGGCATCACTGACGGACACATTATTATTAGCAGCTGCAACTTTATTTATAATGTCGGAGGACACGTTGGAGGGGGGACGTTTGGCCATTTTGTCATCGTTCTCATTCACTTTATTGATGATTATAACTTTATCCTCTGGATGTTGATCGAGATCTTTTCGTTTCTTAGCATTTTCTTGCACGTCTTCGGGTTTGATACTGACATGGTGTTGTGGACCCTTGTCTGCTCCCTCTTTAGGAACCTGGATGTTTTTAAGCTTTAAGGCATCTGCAGGGGCAGTTCCATTTTTGCCCGCCACAACAATGTTAGAAGCCCCCGCAGCACTGGGATTCACTCCAGTTTTAGGTGTCCTTACATTCTTAATATCAGCTGCAGATCTCTCCTTAGGGACCACCACATCTTTGTGCTCAGCTCCCGCATCCTTAGCCCTTATACCTTTAGACACCAGAGCATCTTGCGGCTTTACTCCATCCTGTGCACCCTTAAGCAGCCTGGCATCTCCTGCACCCTTTAACTCCGCTGTATCCTTTGGTTCAGCTCCATCTTTAGCTGCCACAACACCCTTGGCCCCCACTCCATCATTTATTTCTGCGACAACTTTAGGGGATACTTCATCCTTATTTTCTACTGCTTGTTTAGGGGCAATAGCATCCCTATGCGCTACTATATCTTTTAGGGATCCTGCATCCTTACGTTCTTTTACATCTTTGGGGACCACAGCATTCTTATGTTCTATTGCATCTTTGGGGGCCTCCGCCGTCTTATGTTCTATTGCATTATTAGGGGCCACAGCTTCCTTATGTTCTACGGCATCTTTAGGGCCCCCTACATCCTTAGGCTCTATTACATCTTTATGGATGCTTACAATTTTATACTTCGCAGTTCCCATGCCCTTGCTCTCCACTATACTCTGAAAGTCCCCAGCACCTACAGGTTCCTCCAGTCGCTGCCCATCCCCCACCTTTCCAACAGTCGCTGTATTATTCCGCCTGACCATTAGCCCGTCTTCTCCTACATACTTAGGAAATTGCCCTTTTGACAGCAGCAGACTTGTACCATTTACAACCTCCAACTTCTTTTCCTCCTCCGTTAGGGTCTTGCCTCCTTGCGGGACCCCCAAGGGTGGTAAGGTTTTATGGATTAGCCTGGGCTTTATAGTCCTCTTCTTCTGCTTTACCATCGCCTTATTGTCAAGTGCATTAACTGGTCCAGCAAGTTCATCCGCTGGGGGGTAGAAAATCCCTTTTAACCTAGGAGCGTCCTCCTCCAGGGGGTCTCTCGCCTTTTCCCACCTATTGCCTCTTACTGGGGGGTTCCTGAAGTCAGATCCCACTTTGTCCCTACGGAAAAGTTCCTCTTTTTGCAACTTGCTATTAATCTCATTGAAAGAAAACCTCAGAGCTGCCATGTCAAATATCAGCCAGATGATAGAGGCGATGAATATGAATCCCAGGGCTCTCCCACTGCCCCTGAAGTACTTCCTTACCCTGTGCATCCTGGCTGGGAGTTGTAGTACCTGTCACACAGCAGCAGCAGCAGCAGCCTCCTGTCTGTCCAAGCACATGGGTTGTTGCCTGCTCATTCCTGCCTGCGTGGCATGTCTTGGGTCCTTCCTTCTCTCCTCTCTTCCTGGCACTTGGGCACCAGTCTGGGGTGATGATGATGATGATCCTCCTCAGGGTGGCATGGCTGCATTGTATCCCATCCAGTATCCTGCTGACTGGAGACACTTCAGTCAGGGAAGGTTGCAGGGCAGACGTGTACTCTCTCTCCACCCAGCCTTGTGTTGAAACTTGAGAAGCCGCCACATATGAGGAAATTGTGTGAGTGCAGGAGCCAGCAGTGCAGCAGCCCTCACCTTGGAAGCCTTGTGTAACCCTTTCCTTGCTGGGACAGCCCATCTGGAGATCAGAGGAGGAAGATGAGGAGGATGACTGCAGAAGCCTTTGGTAACCCCTTCCCTCCCAGGCTTATCTCTCCATACACAGATCTTTGTCTCTCTTCCATGTAAAAAAAAAAAAAAAAAAAACAGACAGACCTGCCCAGAAATAGCTAATAGCCTGTCATCTGTGTAATTAGGAAGTTTTACTATGTTTTCTTAGGTGGTTGTTATGTTTACTGTTACCTGACTGATAACTCAAAATAACCAGCTAAAATAAACAAATAAAAAAGGCAACAATGTAACAAGTTCTGGTTACACCTGCAGCAACCTTCTAGTTATTGTATCAGTTTCAACCACTATATACTCTTGTCACTCTGCTGTTCCAGGCTCCTGAATGGCACCTATAGCTGGTTGCCTAGTTAGAAAGGTTGAAAGAAGATAAGTTTAAGGGGAGTGAGAAGTTGTGGATAAAGGGAAAAGTTTATTACTTTTATTCTTTATATATATATATATATATATATATATATATATATATATATATTTATATATATATATATATATATATATATATATATATATATATATATATATATATATATAGTGGTGCCTTGGATTACGAACATAATTCGTTCAGGGACTGCGCTTGCAATCTAAATCCACTCTTAAAGCGAAGCAAATTTTCCCACAAGAAATCACTGATTGGTTCCACACCTCAAAAATTATGATTTTTTAAAATTCTGAATAACATGTAGAGCAGATGAAACAAACAATAAGAAACAGCTGAATATGTGATATTATAAGTTACTGTAGAGTATAGCAATCAGCTTATGGAGTATAATGTTATATTTTAATAGATCGGACAATTCCGCACACTACGATATGTAATATGTTTATTTATATATTTTTTAAAATATTTTTATAATAGGCAAGGAGGTATTTTAAACATTTATTGAGGGGGGGGGGTATAAGGATTTTTTTGTTTAAATACTTTTAAAAACATTTTTTATTACACTTTTTTTAAAACACTTTTAAACACTTTAAAACTAGAGATGAGCGGACCTTCGGACTTTTGGTCAGACGGCATCGGCGCTCTCTCATCATGCCTTTGATATTCCAGGAAATTCAACAGGGATTCCCTGGAATATCCTGACCGCATATTCCCGTGAGCGCAAGTATGCGGCCGGAATCAAAGGCATGATGAGAGAGCGAACTGCTTTCGGAACAAAAGTCTGAGCAGTTCGCTCATCTCTATTTAAAACATGCAATCATTTGATTGCATATACTGATCTATGCTATGCCACAGCATAGCATATATCAGAGTTATTGGTCATCTGTGCATAGAGCCTGCCTGAGATCACTTGTTCGTCGGTACAAGTGATCGGGACTCCCGTAGCATGGCTGCGGGGGTCCCGATCACTCAGTGACAGGAGCTTGTCCTGTCACTGAGTACCTTAAACGCTGAGATCGCTATAGATTGTGGCTTTTAAGGGGTTAATGACAGGCAGATGCGGGATCACAGCTGCCTGTCATTCTCCTTGGCTCCGTGGACACAGCTACACCCCCTGAAGTCAGGAACGTATATATACATTCCTACTGCACTAAGTATGTGTAGCAGGAACGTATATCTACGTATTGCTGACGTGAAGGGGTTAATCACAATATCAGAACTAGGTTCAAACGCAGTAAAATAAAAACTAAATACGGCTGTAATTTTAAATGAACATAAAACAATGTGAGTATAGATTTAAAAAAAAAACCAAAAAAAAAACAGCCGCATTTTTCAAAAACAGGTGGTAAATGAGCAAGTGGTAAATTGTCTTACTGAACCACGGAGTGAACGACTAGCTGCACTGGAACAGAGCCGAGGATGAAGGTAAGAGACGCGCCTTCCTCCTCAGCATCTCCTGCGCAATAGGGACATATCAACAGGTTAGATTTGTCTAACCTGCTGATAGTTCCCCTTTAATTATACTGTGCATTAGAACAAAGCCACAAAATATATTTTTTTTAACCTATTTTTGTTACCTATGATACCATTACTGTATTGTGAAACAATATAGGAGCATACTCTCATCTGCACAGTACTGTGCAATATCTTTGTGATATATGTGTGTATATATATATATATATGTACCTTGGTTTAAGAGTAACTTGGTTTAAGAGCGTTTTGCAAGAAGAGCTCACAGTTTTTCAAAATTGTAACTTGGTGTAAGAGCATTGCTTTGGTTTAAGAGCTCCCTGTACTGGGTGGGAGGGGGAGTGAGGGAGGGGCATGGTCTGCACAGGGTGGTCTACAGCACTGTACTCAGGAAGTCTCCCTCACCTTCCAAATCATGGCAGATCTGTCAGCTCTTTTGTTTCACATCCTCTCCTTTCCTGCTATAATGTGCCTGCACTCACACTCAGCTATACACACTGCTGCTATAATGTGCCTGCACTCACACTTACCATGTGACCACACAGACCTCTGACAGCAGCCCTGCTTCTTTACTCTAGCCTGTTGTACTACACTAATGCATTATGGGGATCCTGCATTATGGGGATATGTTCCGGCATAGTTAACTGCGAACGGAAAGAAAAAAAACACTAGGATTGCTGATTTTAAAAAATATCAGAAAAAAATAATAAAAAGCAAAATTTTTTCTTTTACACCAATATGAAATTATTAAAAACAAGAGATCATGGCACAAAAAATGACACCCCAACCAGCCCTTTAGGTGGAAAAATAAAAGCGCTATGGAGGAAGGAGGAACATTGCATTTATTTGACCCAGACATCCGGGCATCAATGGGCTCAGTCTTGAAGGGGTAAAGACCTTGCACAATAATTGGTCAGCGCAAGAGATTTTTTTTCATACTAAAAGCCCTATTACACCAAGCGATTATCAGTCGTATTTGGCCAATTATTGGCCATTATGGACGATAATCGCTTGGTGTAGTAGCTCAGGTTAAAAGACGGCTGATCTTTGTCTTTCAAAATGTTGAAAAATTCTTCAATGATATTGATGATCTGCTGGCCATCACTACGTGTAATGGGAGCGGCATTAGTATAGCCTCCGGGCCGGATCTCTAGCGGCGCCGCGAGAAACTGACATGTCAGTTATCTGCGGCTGCTAATCAACTGCAGTACCTACCGGGAGGATCTTTTCTGACAACGGACCACGGAAAGGCCGGTGTCATACAACGTGTGAACATAGCCTCAGACTGAAAAGAAAACACCATCTCCTGCCGGACATACAGCAACTGCTAAGTCTGGTAAGACTTGAAATTTCTGAAACCAGTTGATTTGAAAGAAAAAGATTTTCACCGGAGTACCCCTTTAAATGACGACGTCCGTACTAACGTCCAAATAAAATCTATCATCGATTTGACGGTGCATGAACATGATGCATTTTATATTTAATTTTAAGTGTGTGTGAACATGGGAGATTTATCAAACATGGTGTAAAGTGAAACTGGCTCAGTTGCCCCTAGCAACCAATCAGATTCCACCTTTCATTTTCCAAAGAGTGTGTGAGGTAAGAAAGGTGGAATCTGATTGGTTGCTAGGGGCAACTGAGCCAGTTTCACTTTACACCATGTTTGATAAATCTCCCCCATTGTGTGAACATAGCCTAAAAAATGTTTGTTTGTTACTTCACTTTCTGTGTGTTTTTTTTTTGTTGGGGGGGGGGGGGTCTGTGATGTTTTTCTCATAATGTAGCACAATCTAGATTTGCAGATTTTTTAGGCATTTTGCTGTAGGCCAAATAAAGTGCATGTTAAAGATTGTCTAAATACCACCCTACAAATTTCTTCTAAAAAAACATGAATTTCACTGTGAAGGAGGCCTAAGGCTATGTTCACACACAGAAAAATAAAAGCTAAATGTGGTTGTAACTTTGACAGTCATTACCTGGTAATTTTCTGGCCATAGGAGTAAATGAGGTCTATACCAGTTTGGGCACAGATATGTCAGCACCTCATTTTGGCACGGTGCTGAAGTATCTGGGTCTCAGAAGACACAAAGGTAATGTGAATGCATCCTTAGTTCTTTGGGCCATATTACCTGGCCAGCCCCTGCATTGTAAGCGAGTGCCAATCTATTAGATCAGCGCTAAGCTACTGAGCCTACACATGGCACGACAACTATGTATAAGGGCTGCACGTACATTATTAGCAATGTCCATGCAGCCCTTGCTTTGGTGTAAAATATTAGCGAGATGTACTTACCTGTCCATGCTTCCCTGGTGTCCTCTAGTCTTGTTCCTGGTGTCCCTGCTCACCACAGCTGTCTTGGGGACTTCTAAATGACAGGCCACTCAGCCAATGATTGGCCAAGATGGGAGAATGCTGCGGCCAGTGATCAGCCAAGCGGCCTATCACTTCAGGGAAGGGTTCAAAAGAGGCGGAGGCGCCTGCAGGAACACAGGAACAAGGCCGGACACTGGAGGAGCCTGGACAGGTAAGTATAATCTTTTATTCTAGTAGCATAGCAAACCAAATGGTCAAAATAGGTAACTAAACGAGGACAAAGGCACAGGGGCAGGAGGAAGAGAGAAAAGGAAAAGAAATAGAGGGGCAAGAAGAATAGGTTGCCTATGAATCAATCTCCAAGGTGCCCTGGAAAGAGATCCATGGCTCAAATAGACAGGAATTTATTGGGGTCATTGTATCATGCTAAGTATGTAGTTGACCTACTGAACCCGTTTAACAACTGTTGGAGGCGCTTGTCTCTCCAGTGTCATGGAATAACTGCTCTTTCATCTGCCAAGATGTATAAGAGAAGGACGTTCCTACTACATGTGATTGAGATAGAGATGAGCAAACCTCGAGTATGCTCAGGTTTGTCCGAACCCAAGTGTGCACCATTTGGCTGCAGAAGTCGGATGCAGCCCTAAGGGCCCTATTCCACAGGAACGATAATCGGCCGAATCGGACCCATTTGGCCGATGCGGCCGATTGTCGCTCAGTGGAATAGAGAGAACGATCAGCCGATGATCATGTCATCGGCTGATCGTTCATTTAGGGCCAGACCTAAAATCATTCCCCCACCGCGCATCGCTACGGTGGAATAGCGGTGCGCGGCGGGCGACCAACGATTTGAGAAGTACAATACATTACCTGCATGACTTCTCCTCCGCTCTGTATTCCTCCCTGGGTCCCGCGCGCTCTAGCTGCAGAGTGGCCTGTCAGCTGACGGAGCTCTCAGCCAATCACAGGCCGGGACCGCATCGGTCCCTGCCAGTGATTGGCTGAGCGGTCTGTCAGCTCAGACAGGCCGCTCCGAAGCTGCTGCTGTACGCGGGACCTGGAGAAGGAGCGCAGGAGAAGCCCTGCAGCCTGGATAGGTAAAGTATGATGTTTTAAATCGTCGGTCGCCCGCCACGCACCGCTATTCCACGTAGTGATGCGCGGGTGGTGACCGATGATTTTAGGTTTGCACCTAAATGAATGATCAGCCGATGACGCGATCATCGGCTGATCGTTCTCTCTATTCCACAGTCTCTCTATTCTTAGGTAAAGTATGATGTTTAAACAAGGGCTGCAAGGACATTGGTAACAATGTCCCTGCAGCCCTCGCTAAACGATTATCGGGCCGTGGAATAGGCCCAGTAAACGAGCGCCAATCTAGCAGATCGGCACTCGTTTACATTGTTGATCGGGCCCCCATCGGCCTGTGGAATAGGAGCCTTACTCCCCCAAAGTGTTCACAGTGATAACAAACCCTTTAAAATGTAAGCACAGAAAATGTCTACAATAAAATTACCAGATTTTAGATTTCATCCCCTAGAACAGGGATGGGGAACCTTCTCCCCTTGTAGCTGTTGCAAAACTACAATTCCCACCATGGCTGTCCAGGCATGGTGGGAGTTGTAGTTTTGCAACATCTGGAGGGCAAAAGGTTCCCCATCTCTGTTCTAGAACTAAAACAATAAAACTTCCCACTGAATGATGAAAAGATCTTGAAAACCATGAGAATTTGATACAGAAAGTATATTGGAAAAATTGTACTTTTCATTAAATAGAATTACTTTTTTTTTCTGCTGAAACTGAGATTCCTGTAAAGTGCTGGAGAGAGAAGAGATGCCTCCTGAAGCGACTACTACACAAGCAATTATGGTGGAAATGAAGAAAAAAAAAATTGTTATGTGACAGAACTCAACCTGTAAAGCTGATCGGTTATGGCTCTGCCAGTGTGATGTAGAATATTGTTTATTGTCAGTATAGTCCAGGACTGCTTTCCTTCTGAAACAGCATCTTTCCTGTCCTCGGTATGGGGCCTTTTTGCAGCTCAATTACATTGAACTAAAAGGAGTTGTAATACCACCCACAACCTGATGACAAGGGTGGCACTGTTTTTGCAAGAAAGCAACTGTGCTTTTTATAATACTGGATAAATCTCTTTAAGCTGAGAAGGCGGTACAAAAGAATAAAAAATTTTGTTGTTGATAATTTCATTACTTGATGTAGAGAAACATCCACAGGCAATTAAAATAATTTCATTTCATGAAGCTGTGCAGCTTCCATATACCAATATATAATACAGCGACATCTAGTGGTCAACTCTTAATACTGCCTTTACCATAATAAGACCACAAAAATGACAGACTTTTGTGAAGGGTGCATATAATAGTAACACCCCTAGTGGGACACCGCACACCGCAGGAACGTTCAGCCAATAAAGAAACATTACTTTGTGTCATATCTGTAATCACTGTATTTGCTAGGAACTGAAAAAGCTTCATTATCAAATTTGCCAGGTGTACATTTCAACCCCTGATCCTTTTGTTCTCCCTTAAGATAAGAGGTGTCTGGCAGCGGCTTCCAACCCCATAGAAAACATGCATATTTGGCAATAGTGAACATGCACGTGCAAGGCAAGGGCGTAGCTAGGATTCTTGGGACCACAAAAAACTGTATGTGGCCTCATTAATCTGGTGGGGCCCCCCATCAGCAGCTGTCAGGGGAGAAAGGTGCTGTCTGTGGCATAACACCAATGAACCCCATACTCACTTATCACTTATCCCAGCGACCATGAAGGCAGGTCTTTCACCTGCCTCTATGCGGTCCAATCGGCGCTCTGCTCAGTGAGCCTGCACAGCCAGGCTCAATGAGCAGAGCGCCGATAACACTGATCAATGCTATGCCTATGGCATAGCAATGATCAGTGTATAAAGTGAAACTAATGAATGTACAAGTCCCCCAAAGGGACTTAAAATGTAAGAAAAAAAAAAAGTTAAAATCACTAATACACTACCCCAAAGCCCCTCCCCCAATAAAAGTCTAAATCACCCCCCTTTCCCATTATATAAATGAAACATATAAAAATAAATAAACATATAATATACCGTAGCGTGCGTAATTGTCCGATCTATTAAAATATAACAAGCGCCATTGCGAACGGTGAACGGCGTACACGAAAAGAGGGAAAAAAGTGCGCGGATTACCGATTTTGTTACATTATATATAAAAAAAATTATAAAAAGTGATCAAAACGTCCGATCTTCACAAATATGGTATTAATAAAAACTAGAGATCATGGCGGAAAAAATGACACCCCATACAGCCCCGTAGGTGAAAAAAATAAAACCGTTATAAATGTCACAATAGGCCCATTTTATTAATATTTAATTGCCGAAAAAAAGGATTTCATTAAAAAAATATATATATAACATTAGAGAATCTGTGTAACCTGCATATGGTTGTGTTCGGACTGACCTATAGAATAATGGTATCATGTCGGTTTTACCATATAGTGTATTACGTAGACACAGGAACCCCCCAAACGTTACCATATTGCATTCTTTTTTATGATTTCCCCTATTTATATCTTCATAAATAATATATTTGGGGATTCCGTCATACATGTTATGGTAAAATAAAAGATGCCATTACAAAGTACAACTATTCCTGTAACAAATAAGCCATTACATGGCCTTGTAGATAGAAAACTGAAAGTACTAGAGCTCTTAGAAGGGGAGGAGGGAAAAACGAAAGCACTAAGATCAAAATTTGCGCGGTCCACTGGGTCATTTTGGGCCTGGTCCTCAAAGGGTTAAGATGAACTTTCTAAGATTGGAGCCTGATTGTATAACACTATGGCATATACAGGCTCTGTAGATATTATTATTAGCATTATGTGTAACATATAATAAGAAACATTTCCTATGTATGAATAATGATATATGTTTAAATAGAGCACCAGCCATTGCATACAGTGACTTAGCTGGCTGCTGACCTAAAAAAAAGTTTTGCACCCCCTGGTGGCCACTGCTGGTATAAGAAAAATTTTCACTGTATTCTGTTCTACTGATCCTTCTGTCTCTTCATGTAATCCCAGACAGAGTGGGTGATGTGAGATCAGGGCTCTGTGAGGCCATATCATCACCTCTACGACTCCTTCTTCTTCTAGTTCTTATGGACATTGGCTGCATGGTTGAGATCCTTGTCCTGTTGCAGAATACATTTGGTGCCTGTCTGTATTTCTCAGCATTAGGGAGAGTGCACTTCACTGTAAGGCTGGGTTCACACTGCGTTTTTGCAATACGTTTTTTTCATCCATTTTTTTTGCAAAAAAACGGCTGGAAAACGGATTGCAACAAACGGATGCATTTGTGTGCATCCATTATGATCCGTTTTTCCATTATAAAAAAAAGTCGAATCAAAAAGGATCCGTTTTTTTTGACGGACACAAATATGTTGCTGACACTATTTTTTGTCCGTTAAAAAACCGGATCCGTTAAACGTATACTGAAAACGCAGTATGAACCCAGCCTAACCTACAGACACCACTCCTCCTCCTCCTCATCATCATCATCAGTGCTTTCCCCGAACCAACAGTCCAGTTGGACCAAAAGTTGCAAGTTTTGGGGCAAAATGGGGACAAATTTGACTCGTTTGATGAATCCCCCTCTAGGCCTGTGGCACAAACTGCTGAAGCTATGGGGCCGCTTAGTATTATCAGGTCTATCAGAGACTAAAACATCAATACACATTAAAAGGCAGAGGATCAATAAAACATATAAATGGTAACAGTGAAATACAAATTTTCCCCAGTGTATTAGAGGGGTTTTCTAGCTATGATTTTTTTTCTTTTTTTAAAGGGAAACTTCATCAAAACAATTATAACCCTTCCAGCACTTATCAGCTGCTGTACGTTCTGTGTGAAGTTTTGTATACTTTCCAGTCTGACACAGTGCTCACCTCTGTCCATGTCAGGAACTCTCCAGAGCAGGAAAGGTTTTCTATGGAGATTTGCTACTGTGTCAGACTGGAAAGAATACACCACTTCCTGCAGGACATACAGCAGCTGAAAAGTACTGGAAGACTTGAGATTTTTAAATAGAAGTAAATTACAAATTTGTATAACTTTCTGACACCAGTTGATTTAAAAGAAAAAGATTTTTGCTGGAGTACCCCTTTAAAAAGCCCAAAGTAAAAATACAGAACATGGCATAAGATGGGAACATGTCTTAGGGCAGAAATAAAGAACCTTCGGCCCTCCAGCAAAACTACAATTCCCACCATGCGTGGATAGACAAAGCTAAAACTTTTCACTAGGACATCGACTAGGCCCCGCCCACATTTAATCAAGCCACACCCCATTCCTTATTTTTCGATCTTGTCGGCAGTAGAACCATGATGAACCTTGAAGGTGAAGATTTCTGAAGCAAGCTCTAATATTATCCCATGAATGTGGGAGGAGGTTGTGGATTTGCCGATAGCATCTGCCGCCCGTCCGCACAGTGTGGCAGCGGGTACCTGCGTGTAGTAAATGTGCTGTGTAATCACGGACATGGCTGGCTTAATGCAGGAGCTGATGAGGCAGCCTCGGGTCAATCTCTCCAATAAATGCACATAAATAATGGATCTATTTTATCCCAAATTACAAGCACATCCTTAGTAACAGCTGCAGATTATACCTAGGCATCAATTATTCAGCAGGAAAATTACTAGAATTTTTTTTTTTTTTCAACTTTTTGACTATTATCATGATGTGAAGACATTCCACCTTAAATCCTATGTCTGCGACCCCTCATACCCCCATGAGTACACATCACTTATCATTTGTCACTATGTTGTCTACTCTGATGTCCACTAAGTCTGGGCTGATGAATATTTTAGTATTCTTGTGCAGAGGTCTGCATCTCCTGCATAGATATAGAAGTCATTGATAATATTCCGGCTACTGCAGACGCCACTAGAGAAGTCTCGGACTATTTATAGATTGTTTTCAATAAGACTCTGTTCACATCTGCAGTCTCAGTACCAGTTTTCTGTTTCCTCAGTGGTGGAATATAATGTGGGCAGTTCGGGAGGCCGCCTGGGGCTCCTGGGGGGCCTACAGCTGTCCGAACCGCCCACAACTGATCTCACTGCAGATGTAGATCATTTGGGGGACCACCAGAGCACCCTCCTGAGACCTTGAATGATGTGCAGTTTTAGGACCATCCCTGGAATAGAATTGCTGACAGGCGGCCAGGAATTCCCATGCAGGCAGTGTCTGTAACACAGCATGCACCAGGAGAGCTGCAGCAAGTACGTGGGGGGCGAGTTTTTTTTGTCTTCCTTCTATTTACCTACCTAAGGGGAGCTGCACAGGGGGCCATGGACTAAGGGGGGGGGGGTACAAGTGGGTCAAGGACTAAGGGGGTGACTACACAGAGGGCCATGGACTAAAAAGGTGACTGCACAGGGGGCCTACGACTAAGGGGGCGACTATGTGGGGCCATGAAATAAGGGGGTGGCCAAACAGAGGGCCTTGGTCTAAGGCGGTGACTACATGGGGCCATGGACTGAGGGGGTGAGTACACAGGAAGCCATGGACTAAAGGTGGACCACACAGGGGGGAATGTACTACACAAGGGTGACTACACAGGGGGCCATGGACTAAAGGGGTAACTATACAGGGGGGTCATGGACTAAAGGAGTGACTACACAGGAAGCCATGTGTGATGTCCCACCACGGGTGTTGCTAGTAGTTACACCCTTAGCAAAAGCCTGTACTTTTTGTGTGTAAGTGGTGATGTAGTAGTGTTAAAGTTTTGCCACAAGATGTCGCTGTTGTAAGTATGTGTACTTAGTTGTTGCACAGCTGTAGTATTGAAAGGGTTAGTTTATTTGTATGTCACATGGATCTGTAGACCAATGAGAGTACTTTCTTCTTCTATCCTATCATTTCTCTCCTTACTTTTTACTTCCATATGCACTCTTCACCCATTCACAGCACACTTTACAGGGGCTGTAGAAAGGAAGTCACATGGGTAGAGGAAATGTAGTTGTCTTTTGTCGCTAGACTCTGTAGAGCAGCGTTTCCTAACCGGGGTGCCGCGGCACACTGGGGGCCAGGAGAACCCGCCAGGGGTGCCGCGGTATCCCGGTGGGAAATGTGCGCTGTCACTTTAAGCGTCGCGAGAAGCTGCGGCCGTGCAGCTTCTCGGGATGCCCAGATCGCTTTGATGTTCCGCCCGCACAGTGAGCACAGTCAGCGGGCGGAACATTAAAGCGAGCAGAATGCAGGAGCAGGAAGTGTCAGCGTCCTGCTCCTACATTAACTCCCAAAGGCTGCCGGCACTTCATACCAGCAGCCTATGGGAGGCCGGGACGTGACCTCTCCAACAGGCGTGATAATGTGATGTCATCACGCCTGCCGGAGGTCCCGTCCCTGCGGCTCGCAAGATGGAGCCAGAAGAGGAGGAAGAGCTGCTGCCTGCAGCCACAGCGCGGATTAGCTGAGTAGGATGTTTGTTTTTTTAGGGGCACCTCTGGGGGCATTATTAGTTCATGGGGGCACCTCTGGGGGCATTATTATTGTATGGGGGCACCACTGGGGGCATTATTAGCTCATGGGGGCACCTCTGGGGGCATTATTAGTTCATGGGGGCACCTCTGGGGGCATTATTAGCTCATGGGGGCACCTCTGGGGGCAATATTAGTTCATGGGGCAACCTCTGGGGGCTTTATTAGTATATGGGGGCACCTCTGGGGGCATTATTAGTATATGGGGGCATCTCTGGGGGCATTATTAGCTCATGGGGGCACCTCTGGGGGCATTATTAGCTCATGAGGGCACAGCAGGGGGCATTATTAGTATATGGGGGCACCTCTGGGGGCATTATTAGTATATGGGGGCACCTCTGGAGGCATTATTAGTATATGGGGGCACCTCTGGGGGCATTATTAGTATATGGGGGCACCTCTGGGGGCATTATTAGTATATGGGGGCACCTCTGGGGGCATTATTAGTTCATGGGGGCACCTCTGGGCGCATTATTAGTTCATGGGGTAACCTCTGGGGGCATTATTAGTTCATGGGGGCACCTCTGGGGGCATTATTAGTTCATGGGGGCACCTCTGGGTGCATTATTAGTTCATGGGGTAACCTCTGGGGGCATTATTAGCTCATGGGGGCACCTCTGGGGACATTTTTAGCTCATGGGGGCACAGCGGGGGATCGTACATGCAGGGGGCATCCCACATTCCTACTCGCTTTACTGCACATAACACCAAACAGCGCAGTTACTTTGGGAGCCTACAGGAGGGAGAAAGGAAAGGAAGCTGCTAGAAATGTGCAGAGCCTAAATTGTTTGTCTCGCAGGTTCTGAAGAGACGAAAAGTAGCTGGAAGAAATCATCATGGCGGATGGAGAGGAAAAGGGAAAGTGACTCCTCAGATCAAAGAAGCAACACCTGTGAGTCACTGTATGACGGTTTTCTTATTTTGTAGAACTTTATTTAGTAGGGGTGCCCCGAGGAAATTTTTTTTTCCAAGGGGTTCCCCCGAGGTGGAAAAGGTTGGGAAGCACTGCTGTAGAGGAAGGACACAAGCCAGAACGCTCTCTACAGTGGTCCAGTCAGGCCCTGGCCTTCTGCCAGGTCCCTAGTCTCTGTGTCACATGCAGTTTACCTTTTCTTCTGAAGTAACGCCACCCAACACTATGCAGTGTTAAACCCTTCACTAGAGAGGACAAGTCAGAGATCATCTCAACCCAAGCCGTGGACAAGAAGAGACACAGTGCAAGACAGTGTCCAAAAAGCAAAAGGAAAGGAACTGATCCGGATAGAGCGAAGTTGCTAGAAGCCTATGAACTCTATCTCACAGCGCAGGTGTAAGCAGGGAACCCTCAGCATTCTGCTCATCCCAGGTAACAAGGTCTGGGGATTGTGTCACCCACTAGGACGGGTCCCCCGACACTGATAGGGCAATAGGTGGTGCAGAGACCAAAACAGTCAAAACACGGGCACAAGTATTCTTTCTCTCTTCTCAAGTATTCGGCACGACTGTTCTAATTTCCATAATCTCACTACAGATCTGGATCCTTAACTATCAAGTGACTTATCAAGTATGAAGTGCTCTGTCCATGCAAAGCTGTATGACCTGCTGCATACAAGTATTTTTGGAGTATTCTATTTATGATAAAGAGACTCTGTGATTCCTCGTCAAGCACCAACACAGTATACACACACTCCTTGGGTCATCTCCCCTTTCTGTGGGTGGCAGTACCAATAGTCCTGGTGGGTCACTATTCCACTCCGGACCACCATGACAACAGCCCAAGGGACTCTGCAACAACCCGGCAGGTCACTGTCCACAGGAGAACAGGGTATAACCGTCCCTTTAAGCTAAAAGCAGGTGTGCCACCATACCTGTGTGTCCAACCAGCACTGGCGTCATGACATAACATCACTGGGCCTGGCTATATCTCGGCCAACCAGCATAGAACTGGCGTCACACTTCACCATCTAGCAAGTGACCGGCCGTACCTCCACACTGGGGGTCACATGGGGGACACATGGACTAAAGGGGTGACTACACAGGGTGCCACGGACTAAAGGGTTGACTACACTGGGAGGGTCATGGACTAAAATAGTGACTACACAGGGAGCCATGGACTAAAGGGGTGACTGCACAAGGGGGCCACGGACTAAGTGGGTGACTACACAGGGGGCCATATACTAAAGAGGGATTACACAAAGGGCCATCTTCTAAAGGGGGGACTGCATAGGGGACCATCTACTAAAAGGGTAACTGCACAGGGGCCATCTATTATAAGGTGATGCACAGAGTAGACACTGACACAAATAAGCTGGACCCCATAGGCGCACTGATGCGGGGGGCAAGGAACATTTAATCCACCTTTAATCCACCCCTGCCCTCAAAGGTATAAAAATTAAAAATGATGGAGTGCCAGATCGCTCAAATGATGGACACCAATAGCACCTGACAGACTCCATTGAGTTATAGTGGGGTCTGTCGGATGGCGTCATGGTGTTTGACTTTTAAATTTGACAGAATCTCCAACAAAGCCCCCAACTCAGTTGTAAGAAGTAAGGTGTGAGCTCCCCCTAGTGGTGACTGCAGACAGATAAAATGTTATCATTTACATATGTGTTGACTCACTACTAGCATTTCTCTTATGCACCTGTCCTAACGTTCTCAACCAGATTAAACAACTGGTGGATGAGGTATTTTAAGTTTCCCCACTAGGTGTCTGTATTTCTTATATGTATTACTACTATTGCACAGCTTAAGGAAGGTTATGGATTATGTTATTTGTAACATGTGTTATGTGCTGACCACTAAGAGGTGCTCTTTCTTTTCTAACCTATCCTGTCCTTGCTCTCTTACACTCACAGTCCTGTAGGAGTGGTTAGCTCTGTGTGGGAGGAAGTGAGGTAGTTCAGTTCAGTTCAAACTAGGTATCCAGTGTGAACAGATGCAGAAGAGTCTAGCTCTCACAGAGAGTTCTTTCACTGTGCAGTGCTAAGCAACAAGAAGGGGAGAGTAGCCACCATGCACACCCTAGCCCACGCCAGGAACTCTTTTAAAAAGCGCAGGAAAGATTCCTGAAATAAGAGGAGCTGATCCCAGTAGGACAAAGCTACTGTATTAAGAAGGTCAACGTATCCTACTGCGCAATGCAGGTAACTGGGAAACCTCGGACACCAAGCTACACCCAGATAAGCGATGACTGGGGCTCCTGCTACCCACTTGATACGGGTTCAGCGATACCAGGGAGCAGAGGGCGGTCAGACATAGTCTAAACATGAGTACGAGTATCACTTCACTACAAAGATATCTTTAATATAATTACAACAGAGCACAAGGGCTACCTTGGGCAAGGGCTCCTCTGGCAAACTCCTCTCCTCTTCTCTCTACCCTCTACAAAACACGACTACTTCTACTCTTTCCAAGCACCTACCTCAAGCACTCAAGTCTGTGTCAAGATTATTCCTACCTGCAAAATGTGTACTGTTGTATCCTCAAAGCTCTTGTGGCTCTCACAAGAGTCCAAGTGCCTGGGATTTTATATAGCAGTTCTGGACGACTATGAAGGATAAGAAGCATCTACAGTTTAAATCCATTCTACCATTATGGAAAAAACTGTTGCTGTTCAGTACCACAATGTCCGGCACCCCATAAAACTGGACCTACCGACCAGTGGTACAAAGGAAAGGCATATACTGCCCTCTATACCCCTTCTATTTACATGTTGTACTGTATAGGAAATACTAAAGATTGCACAATATTTATACAGTTATATCGAGTTTTTAGTGTGCAGATTTTTCCATTATTACATTGTGTTCCTTGTGTTAATCATAAACCTGTTAGAGTGACTTCTTGTTATGAACTATTGTCTTTCTTGTACAGTCAGTGCACTTGAATGAGGAGTTCATGAACAGTATGGCTGACATAGATTGGGCTGTGCTTTCAGCTCCTTTATCTGTGTTTGCTTACGAGGTACAGTCCAGGTTGTAGAAGGAATATAAATATAATTAAGTTGATTTATTAGTTTGCTGATATTGTACTGCAAATGGGTCAATGTAAGATTGTCACATCAGAAATAAAAGCTTAAAGCGGTACTCCAGCAATTTTTTTTTCTTTTAATTCAACTGGTGTCAGAAAGGTATATAGATTTGTAATTCACTTCTCAAATCTTCCAGTACTTATCAGCTGTTGTATGTCCTACAAGAGTAGTGTATCCAGTCTGACATAGTGCTCTCTGCTGCCACCTCTGTCCATGTCAGGAACTGTCCAGAGCAGAGAGGTTTTCTATGGGGATGTCCTACTGCTCTGGACATTTCCTGACATGGACAGAGGTGGCAGCAAAGAGCATTGTGTCAGACTGGAAAGAGTACACCACTTCCTGCAGGACATACATCATCTGATAAGTACTGGACGACTGGAGATTTTTAAATCGAAGTAATTTACAAATCTATGTAATTCTTTGACATCAGTTGATTTGAAAGAAAATTATTTTCACTGGCAAACTATTTAGCATGTAACGATGAATACACAAAGGTCTGCATATGAGCTGTACACTGAGTGGCCCTTTAACTCTAGTGCGTTGCTATCCAGTTGTGGATTCACTGTGCCACCTGGCTTGACTTAGCAATTTCTTAGGGTGTTGCCTAAGTAATCCTTTCATTCCATCCCTTAACCCTTGTTCCCTACGAGTGGTCCCCATTAGAGATGAGCGTAATGGGAGCACCTTTGAGTCCAATCTTTGGGCATTTGATTACCGGTGGCTGAAGAAGTTGGATGCAGCCCTATGTGTTAGAAAGTTATACAGATTTGTAAATTACTCGTCTTCCAGTACTTATCTGCTGCTGAATGTCCTGCAGGATGTGGTGTATTCTTTCCAGTCTGACACAGTGCTCTCTGCTGCCACCTTTGTCTATGTCAGGAACTGTCCAGAGCAGGAGTAGTTTTTTACGAGGATTTACTGCTGCTCTGGACAGTTCCTGACATGGACAGAGGTGGCAGCAGAGAGCACTGTGTCAGACTAAAAAAAATAACACCACTTCCTGCAGGACATATAGCAGCTAATAAGTATTGGAAGTTTTGAGTATTTGAGTTTTTCAAATAGAAGTAATTTACAAATCTGTATAACTTTCTGACACCAGTTGATTTTTTTCCGTCGTACCCCTTTAAAAACCTGTACTGTAGCCCACTTGTTCTGTAGGCTGTGTCAGATATGATAGGAAAACCTTTTCTACTTCGCATTCTATTACTATGTAGCTGGTACAATGTAAGGTGCTGGTGTCCCGGGGAGACATATCTGCTAATGGGGGTGAGTAGAGAGGGTGGCGTCTGGCCTTGTAGGTTACGCAATGCACTTACCTCTAGTAGCAGATCGGCTTGTTGACTTGGGATAAAGGTTTTACTGCAGAGCAAAGGCCACAAGTTCTGCTTATTGCGGTTGTAAGCAGACGGATGCGGTCCTGCCAGAGACGTATCTGGAAGCGGCTCTCATTTCTCCGCGGTTCGCTCCTTGCCTGCAGCTCTCTTGCTGTAATTGATTTCAGGCAGGTGTCTCGCTTTTAGTATTTATGCCATATGTGATATCATTTATCAGCAGCGTGAGATGAGAGCGCTGAACGTGACGCCCGATGCTGTTATCTAAACAAACAGTAGGAATTCTGCTGGCATGAAATATGTGCCGAGACATGAATGAGAAATTCCCACTTCACTGCTCCGATTTACTTCTATATCCGTATGGTATACACTTTTTTCCGATACATGTTTTTGAGTTATTTGCATGTATATAGTCCAGGCCGAGGCTTAGTAAAGATCTCCAGCAACTTAAGCTACCTTGTTTCCCTTAAAATAAGACAGTGTCTAATTAATTTTTCCTCCCAAAGAGGCACTAAGTCTTATTTTTGGGGGATGTCTTATTTCTGTCTCTCCGGCCTCCCCCCTCAGCTCTCTCCCTCCTACCTCCCCCCGCGGTTCTCTCCCTCTGGCTTACCCCATGGCTCTCTCCCCCCTTGGCTCTCTCCCTCCTACTTCCCCCCGGCCTCCCCCCTCAGCTCTCTCCTCCCATGGCTCTCTCCCTCCTACCTCCCCCCGGACTCCCCCCATAGCTCTCTCCCCCCTCGGCTCTCCCCCCAGAGCCCCCCACCCGGCATACTCACCAATGTCCTGTAGAAGTGCAGCAGGACCAAGAGATTAGGAGCATGCGGCGGCACTTCAGAATGTGCAGTGGTGCGGTAGGACATGCGGACAGATGTGGGGGCCATGGACCAGCTGGCCAGGTCCACGAGTGGATTAGGTGTGTGTGTGGTGGGGGGAGGCAACCTTACTTTCAGAGAGTGCCTTAGTTTAGGGTGGGGGTGCCTTTTTAGGCAAGCTAGGGCATCTTATTTTAGGAGGATGTCTTATTTTCAGGGAAACACGGTAGTTATATACTGGCATATACCTTATTTCTATATAGGCTACTCCTTGTCTTTCTGCTGCCCCACAAAAAAAGGAAAATACTGTATACTAAAAATAAAAAAAACTAACAAACGTGGCTATATAAAGTATTATTTAAAGGGGTTACTCACAAAAAAACCCTTTCTTTGAAAGCAAACTTTTTAAAAGTTAGGTTTCACAGGTTCACCAAACTTTGAAGCAAAATTTGGGTTAGTCCAAACTAAATCTTAAATGTTGGTGTTGGAACAAAGAACAGCCACAATGGAACAAAAACATGTTGTGATAAGTAAATATACACAAACAAAGCTGGTGGGGTAGAAAGCAATTGGCATACACAGGGATCGCGTCTATACAAAGCTAGCCTACAGAAAAACTAACTGTAGCCAACTGTTTAACCTTAAATTGTTATAAATGATATTATTTTATAGGATTGAAACGAATGTACTACACAAACTGGCCCCCGTATAACGATCTGCCCTCCCCTCTATGATGTGGCTCCGCAGCATCGGCATCCCTGCGCCACTGCTCGTCTATTCATGTAAAAAAAAAAGCAGCAATGTACTAACGGTATAGTCGCTTTAAGAAGTTGCATACAGTTAGTTTTCTGTTAGCTAGCTTTGTATAGATGTGATCCCCGTATATGCCAATTGCTTTCTACCTTGCCAGCTTCTTTTTTGTATATTTATCACAGCATGTTTTTATTCCAACGTTGCTGTCTTTCTTTTCCAGCAGCAACATTGGAAAAAAAAGATGGTATTATAAGTAAATATACACAAAAGAAGCTGGCGGGGGCAGGGCCGTCTTACCCATTGGGCATGGTAGGCGGCTGCCCGGGGGCCCTTGCGTCCTAGGGGGCCCCTGCCCGCTGTCACAGCGGGCAGGGGCCCCCTAGGACGCAAGGGTCCCCAGGCTGCCGCCTCCCATGCCCAATGGGTAAGACGGCCCTGCGCGCGCCCCCTTCCCCTTCTCTTGCGACCGCAAGCACTTTCTTGCTTGCAATCGCAAGAGGAAATCCGGCCCCGGCTGATGCGTCGCTCCCCGGGGGATTCTCCGGGAGCGCACGCATCAGGAACCTCAGTGCGCGTCGCTGGGGTTTCCTGTACCGGAAGTCCCGGCCTGGGCGCACACTGAGCTTCCGGATGTGTGCGCTCCCTGAGAATCCCCCGGGGAGCGACGCATCAGCCGGGGCAGAAGAGGAGAGGAAGCAGCGACGGGGGAGCGCTGGTAGGTGAGTTGGGTGTTTGTTTTTTTTATCTGCTGTGCAGGGGGGAGCCATCTATAAGGGGGGAATACGGGGGAGCCATCTATAAGGGGGGAATACGGGGGAGCCATCTACAGGGGGGATACAGGGGGGGAGCCATCTATAGGGGGGATACAGGGGGGAGCCATCTATAGGGGGGGATACAGGGGGGAGCCATCTATAAGGGGGTGTAACACGGGGAGCCATCTATAGGGGGGATACAGGGGGGAGCCATCTATAGGGGGGGATACAGGGGGAGCCATCTATAGGGGGGGATACAGGGGGAGCCATCTATAAGGGGGGAATACGGGGGAGCCATCCATAGGGGGGAGCCATCTATAGGGGGGATACAGGGGGGAGCCATCTATAGGGGGGGAATAAGGGGGAGCCATCTATAGGGGGGATACAGGGGGAGCCATCTATAGGGGGGATACAGGGGGGAGCCATCTATAGGGGGGGATACAGGGGGAGCCATCTATAAGGGGGGAATACGGGGGAGCCATCTATAAGGGGGGAATACGGGGGAGCCATCTATAGGGGGGATACAGGGGGGAGCCATCTATAGGGGGGGATACAGGGGGAGCCATCTATAAGGGGGGAATACGGGGGAGCCATCTATAGGGGGGATACAGGGGGGAGCCACCTATAGGGGGGGAATAAGGGGGAGACATCTATAGGGGGGATACGGGGGGAGCCATCTATAGGGGGGGATACGGGGGGGAGCCATCTATAGGGGGGGATACAGGGGGGAGCCATCTATAGGGGTTGATACAGGGGGGAGCCATCTATAGGGGGGGTACAGGGGGAGCCATCTATAGGGGGGGATACAGGGGGGAACCATCTATAGGGGGGGATACAGGGGGGAGCCATCTATAGGGGGGGATACAGGGGGAGCCATCTATAGGGGGGGATACAAGGGGGAGCCATCTATAGGGGGGGATACAGGGGAAGCCATCTATAGGGGGGATACAGGGGGAGTCATCTATAGGGGGGATACAGGGGGGAGCCATCTATAGGGGGGGATACAGGGGGGAGCCATCTATAGGGGGGATACAGGGGGGAGCCATATACAGGGGGGAGCCATCTATAGGGGGAATACAGGGGGGAGCCATCTATAGGGGGGATACAGGGGGGAGCCATCTATAGGGGGAATACAGGGGGGAGCCATCTATAGGGGGGATACAGGGGGAGCCATCTATAAGGGGGGATACAGGGGGGAGCCATCTATAGGGGGGATACAGGGGGGAGCCATCTATAGGGGGGGATACAGGGGGAGCCATCTATAGGGGGGGATACAGGGGGGAGCCATCTATAGGGGGGGATACAGGGGGAGCCATCTATAGGGGGGATACAGGGGGAGTCATCTATAGGGGGGGATACAGGGGGGAGCCATATACAGGGGGGAGCCATCTATAGGGGGGGATACAGGGGGGAGCCATCTATAGGGGGGATACAGGGGGGAGCCATATACAGGGGGGAGCCATCTATAGGGGGAATACAGGGGGGAGCCATCTATAGGGGGGATACAGGGGGGAGCCATCTATAGGGGGAATACAGGGGGGAGCCATCTATAGGGGGATACAGGGGGGAGCCATCTATAGGGGGAATACAGGGGGGAGCCATTTATAGGGGGGATACAGGGGGGAGCCATCTGTAGGGGGAATACAGGGGGGAGCCATCTATAGGGGGGATACAGGGGGGAGCCATCTATAGGGGGAATACAGGGGGGAGCCATCTATAGGGGGGGATACAGGGGGGAGCCATCTATAGGGGGGATACAGGGGGGAGCCATCTATAGGGGGGGATACAGGGGGGAGCCATCTATAGGGGGGGATACAGGGGGGAGCCATCTATAGGGGGGGATACAGGGGGGAGCCATCTATACGAGAGGGGGGGATACAGGGGGGAGCCATCTATAGGGGGGGATACAGGGGGGAGCCATCTATACGAGAGGGGGGATACAGGGGGGAGCCATCTATAGGGGGGGATACAGGGGGGAGCCATCTATACAAGGGGGGGATACAGGGGGGAGCCATCTATAAGGGGGGATACAGGTGGGAGCCATCTATATTAGGGGGGGGGGGTAACAGGGGGGAGCCATCTATAAGGGGGGAATACGAGGGAGCCATCTATAAGGGGGTAATACAGGGGGAGCTATCTATAAGGGGCCAATACAGATGTGCAGTGTGTAGAGAGATGAGGATGGTGACAGAGTGTGGAGCCTAATATGTCTGTCTGGCAGATTCTGTGGATTCGTGGCTCGGAGAAGTTCTCATAACGGCCCAGGACAGATGGAGAAGAAGATGAAAAGGGAAGAACTCCGATCAGAGAAGACGTCTCATGTGAGTCACTTGATGTATCTGCACTGTAATGTATATGGTGTACAGAACCTGTGTAGAGCTGGGTACCTCTATATGACTGGATGAGGTGATAGTGATCTGTGTACAGTGGATTAGTCAGTAGCAGCGGTGGTGTTAGTCAGTATGTGGTGGTAATATTTGTTGCTTGTTATCTGGCATATATATAGAGAAGGGCAAAACAACATGTCTCATATAGACAGAGGAGCAACAACATGACTATTATATTATATATGAACCATGTTGTTTCCCTGTATTCTGTATAGATGAGACATGTTGCACTGGTGTGACAATAAACCCTGCAGATTGCTGTTGGAAGTGCTGTCTCCATTGCGTTTTTTGGATACTTTGAAGCCAACCTGGTCTGGTTTGGTGCGGCACGCACGCACGGTGATTTTTTGTTTTTGCGCTGCTGAAAGACTGTATTGTGAATCAAAGTTTATGTTAACAATAATTAGTATTTTTTATTGTACGTAATTGTACTGGCTAGGGGCGGGGTTGCAAAGATGGGGGGGGTTTTGATGGCGGCGGCCGTGGGGGGTGGGGCCCAATTCGCACCTCTGCCCAGGGGCCCATAATGCTGTTAAGACGGCCCTGGGCGGGGGATACCAGAGACCTATAGGAGGACACCAGGGGAACAAAGAAGGGTAAGCATTGTTTTTTATGTCTATTAAATTGTGCGCCCGCCATCTATACAAACTTTTCAAAAACGTTGGTTCCGTAACTAACGGAACTTCTTGCAAAGTTTGTAACCAATCTCGGTTCACTCATCCCTACTGTCCAGACAGGCTGGCGAGCACTGAATAAATCCATTACATTGTTACAGCAGTGGCTTATTTGCTCCTTCAGCCATTGTATTAGTCCGTGCAGCAAATACTTGACTGATTCTTTGTGAATAATCATATAATCACCTCCTCAGAACACGCTCATCAGCACTCCAAATTAAAAAAGCAGCGGGTCCTTATCATTTGCATAGAGGTCATGTTTTGTTAATATGTATCTTGTAGAAACAGACAGCATGTAAAAAGGAATGGTAAAATCTGACACACTGACATTTTTAAATTTCAAATTATGCAGAAAGTGATCATTAAATTAATTAGCAAATTAATTAGGAAAGAAGAGTAAAAAATAAAATAAAAATGAGAATCTAGTTAGCCCTATGCAATATTTAAGTAAGCAGGTCATTTTCCGTAATTGTGAACTGTAATTTGTTGCATAACATTATGCTTGGGTAATTTGTTGGAGCATAATGGGATGTTTATTAACAGTTTTATTAATTACGACTTCATTGATTACCGTTGTGATAGAAAAGTATTAATAAGTTCATTTGATATTGAATATTGTAAGTACGATTCGGAATCCGCTGCATCAGAAATCGCCAATGAAGCAACTCTGCGGGTAGTCTTACTTTCAGTGTGCAGACCTATGTGTATTCATGGTTGCAGTCTAAATACTTGCTTAAAGGGGTTTTCCTAGCCACAGAATTAGCCATAAATTCTGGGTCACATAGTCCTCAGTCTTAATTCTAAGACCCCCCCCCCCCCCCAGACTTTCCCTTTCCCCTATTGGTGTCCTGCTCTTTCTGTTACTCCCATTCACATTTATGGTAATTACAGAAATGGCATTAAAATATTTAGCTGTTTTTGGAATTTTTGGTTTGGGCACAGGGCTGCCAGTTTAAAAGTAGTTTTTTTAGCACAATAACTGCATCACCCACCGAACGGACCGCAGGACAGATCTTGGATTAAAAGCAGCTATCCGAAGGTACAAGCAGTTTGGGGGGGGGGCAAGATAGTGGGTACAGAGTCACTTTAACTACTGCTTTGGACAGTTCCTGACATGGACAGAGGTGGCAACAGAGAGCTCTGTGTCAGACTGGAAAGAATACACTACTTCCTGCAGGACATACAGCAACTGATAAGTACTATAACACTTGAGATTTTTAAATATAAGTGAGGGCACAAACACACAGGACGTATACGCAGTGAGTTTCTCGCTGTGTATACGCAGTGAAACTCGCTGCGTATCCCATCCCTGTGTAGTCAATGGCAGGAAAAATCACAGCCGGGATGAACATCCCTGCTGCGAGTTTGTCTGATACCTGATCCCGGCTCCGGCGGTTCCCGGTGTCTTCAGCGATCGGGGCTGCGGGGGGGTGGGGGTGGTGATCGGGCAGCAGTGGGGACGATCAGGGCTGCCAGGGCTGCAGGATGTGTTAAGGCTGCGGGCGGCGGCTGGCTGGAGCATATACTTTACCTGGTCCCCGCTCCGGCTTGCTGAAAACACCGGGAACTGCCGGAGCCGGGATCAGGTAAAGTATACGCTCCGGCGGCCGGGGGGTTAAAAGGGGGGGCTGCATCCCTGCTGCGATTTTGTCTGCCATTGACTACACAGGGACGGGAAACTCGCTGCGTATACGTCCTGTGTGTTTGTACCCTAAATTACAAATCTATATAACTTTCTGACACTAGTCGATTTAAAAAGAAAAATATTTTGCCGGAGTACCGCTTTAGTCAACATTTACAGGACCTATTAGTACACATTTAAGGGGATTTCAGTGTTTAAGAAAAACTTGCAGTAAGATCAATCAATGACTAATATACTGCCGCGGTAAGCTGGTCTCACATGCAGTTGCATCACCATGCTCCTGGGAGTTATCTCCTGTGATATCCCACACCCTGAATACAGATTACCCCCCTCCTCAGATGTATGACACACATCGCATGCCCCTTCACTTCACTGCTCCCTGGCTGCCTTTCTCCCGTCATTTCTCTGGAGGGATCATGTTTTACATGCTGGGCAGTGAGCAACAAAATTACAGATTGTACTTAAGCCACAAGCAGCGTGCAACCTGCAGTGTGAACAGAGTCATAGATGTGCTGCCAAAATTTCCCTTTTTTTCTACTGTACAATGACTATAGAATATAACAGCAAAGAGTTTCCCTGCTGTGATCTGTGGCATCAGTTGTCATACTATATGTCTTGCATGTGATATGCGTGTGATAGATTGATACTTTGTGCCACTCTTGACCATGTAAAATATGTTTTTCCTTTATACTTTGCATTTTCAATAGTGCAAAGTTGATGAGTGTTCATTTGCTTTATCTGGATCCATGTTATTTGCAACAACAATTCTATGCCTGCAAATGGGGTTTCTGCTGCTCCATTCACATAGATTTTGGCAGATTTGTTGTGGCTGCTTTTGAAAAAAAAAAAAAAAACTATGGAAATGAGTAGCATACTTTTATACCTTTTATTCCTGTGGATTTTCGGCAGTAAATTTGAGGACAATGGGGATCTAGAGCCTGGCAAACTGAAAATCCATGGGTCATCCTGTTTGATTCTGTTCCATCCTCTATTGTCAGCAGCCAGAAAGTCTCCTAGGTCCTGAATTACTGGAAATAAATTACTGGGCTGAGATTTTATGATTGTGTCTTCCAGTAATGCACCATGGCTGCCAACACTTTGGATTTTTTGTAATAATGTCCTATGAACTGGTCCTCACAATGGATGAGTTTAATCTAATTTAATGGGATTTTTTGTGCATTTGGGGGTTTGGTTCTAAGTGTCAAACAGACTGATCCTCAACTCAGATTTACATGTTGGTGGATATAAAATAATATTCTAAGACAAATGAGCTACTATTAAATGGAGCTTCTTTTCAAAATAGTATATGGCCCCATTTATCCATGACTGCAACAGATTGTTGTCCGTGTATCCAAAATGGCCTTACATTGGAAATAAGAGTATAGAATATTTAGCAAATGTGATAAACTTCAGACATGGGACACATCCTATTATATCTCCTTTAGGAACCCTGGCTGGGTGCCATGAAGAAAATATTCTTGTTGTCACTGTGTTGTCTTACCCCTATCTGGCCACTGGGTGTTACTACAGTGCCATATATATATTCATCTTCCCCAGTGACTCTGCTGCATGGGAAGGCTCCTTCACTTCTGATGATAGAACTGGCTGAGCATACACAGGATGGATAGATAGATAGATAGATAGATAGATAGATAGATAGATAGATAGATAGATAGATAGATAGATAGACATATAGATAGACATATAGATAGACATATAGATAGACATATAGATAGATAGGTAACAGATAGATAGATAGATAGATAGATAGGTAACAGATAGATAGGTAACAGATAGAAGATAGATAGGAGATAGATAGATAGATAGATAGGTAACAGATAGATAGGTAACAGATAGGTAGGTAACAGATAAGTAGGTAACAGATAGATAGGTAACAGATAAGTAGGTAACAGATAGGTAGGGAGGAGAAAGGAGCCGCACTTCTTCACAGGTGTAGCGGGTGCAGTTGGATGCAAATCCCTTGGCAGGGGGGTCCCCAAGTATCACATGAAAATCCAAAGCACTCCAGCATAAGGTGAAAAAGGTAGTGGTTTATTACAAAAATGTGCAGAAACACAGGATGCAACGTTTCAGTTCTCTCACAGAACCATTATCAAGCATTTGCATGCATCCTGTGTTTTTGCACATTTTTGTAATAAACCACCACCTTTTTTCACCTTATGCTGGAGTGCTTTGGATTTTCCTGAGATAGATAGATAGATAGATAGATAGATAGATAGATAGATAGATAGATAGGAGATAGATAGATAGATAGATAGATAGATAGATAGATAGATAAATAGATAGATAGGAGATAGATAGATAGAAGATAGATAGATAGATAGATAGATAGATAGATAGATAGATAGGAGATAGATAGATAGATAGATAGATAGATAGGAGATAGATAGATATGAGATAGATAGATAGGGAGATAGATAGATAGATAGATAGATAGATAGATGATAGATAGATATAGATAGGAGATAGATAGATAGATAGAGAGAGAGAGAGAGAGAGAGAGAGAGATAGATAGGAGATAGATAGATAGGAGATAGATAGATGAATAGATAGATAGATAGATAGATAGATAGATAGATATAGATAGGAGATAGATAGATAGATAGATAGATAGATAGATAGATAGATAGATAGATAGATAGAGAGATAGATAGAGAGAGAGAGATAGATAGATAGATAGATAGATAGATAGATAGATAGATTATATATTTGAGATTAAATTTTTTAAAATTAAAAAAAACTTATAAAATTAATTAATTAAATACATACACACACACAAATTAAGTTTTTTTTATTATTGTCAAAAATATTTATTAACGTTTTATTAAGTATAAAACAAAACATTCATCAGTGTTTTATTTGACATTGGTATCTTTTTATCCTGCGTTCGATTTTCTTTGCTTACAATTGTATATACAATATGTATATCCTAATAAGGTTAAAAATGTCCAGAATATTTGGGAGAAGTCCCAGCGTGTCATATTGTAATAGAAAAGCTGTTATGTTGTCCCCCATTGTTTTCACTGCTCAGCAGATCACTATGGGTGGGACTGCAGTGACTGACTACGCTGCTGTTACCGGGCTTCTCTATGTTGGGAGATCATTTCATACAACCTTTGAAATAAACCATGTTTGACAAGACTTATTTTTTATTATATATTTATTTATAGTCAGAGCATTACAGTCATAAAATGTTAATATTACACAGTTATTCCAAATGTTTTGATCTGTCAGGGTTTCAGTACTGAGACCCTCATAGATTGATAGCTATAGTTGGGAGAAGCATGAGACTGGGTGCTTCGCTGTCTGGCATGCTGCTCACTCCGACCCCATTATAAGTCCATGGAACTGAGCTGCAATACCAAACCCAAACTGAGTACAAGAGAGGTGCTGTTTCTGGCTACAAAATACTGACAGAAATACTATGTGAGAACACAGCCTCAAAGTCCGGCCACACATGGTGGATTTGCTGTGGACTTTTTTTGCAGGGGGGGGGTCTGTGCTGAAAATCTGCTACTGTAAATAGCAGAAAAGTAGCTAACATTCCCAAAGTGACTATCACAGGTTGGTGTTTTATGGATCAGACCCAAGTTCTGAAACATGTTCTTTATTTCTAATCAGTTTCTATTTACTTTTTTTTTTTTTTTTTACATTATTATTAGGGCCGCCATCTTTCCTGAGCTATACAACGATAAGTAATATGCTTTACTATATACTGGTGTCACCTGTCACTGTACTCCTGTCTGTGTCATCTATATACTGGTGTTGCCTGTCACTGTACTCCTGTCTGTGTTATCTATATACTGGTGTTGCCTGTCACTGTACTCCTGTCTGTGTTATCTATATACTGGTGTTACCTGTCACTGTACTCCTGTCTGTGTTATCTATATACTGGTGTCACCTGTCACTGTACTCCTGTCTGTGTCATCTATATACTGGTGTCACCTGTCACTGTATTCCTGTCTGTGTTTTCTATATACTGGTGTTACCTGTCACTGTCCTCCTGTCTGTGTTATCTATATATTGGTGTCACCTGTCACTGTACTCCTGTCTGTGTTATCTATATACTGGTGTCACCTGTCACTGTACTCCTCTCTGAACATCTACCTTCAGATCTTGACCACATTGTCTGCAGGACTTGGTGTTTTCTTTCCAGTCTGACACAGTGCTCTCTGCTGCCACCTCTGTCCATGTCAGGAACTGTCCAGAGCAGGAGAGGTTTTCTATGGGGATTTGCTGCTGCTCTGGACAGTTCCTGACATGGACAGAGGTGGCAGCAGAGAGCACTGTGTCAGACTGGAAAAAATACACCACTTCCTGCAGGACATACAGCAGCTGATAAGTGCTGGAAGACTTGATATTTTTAAAGAGAAGTAATTTACAAATCTTTAGCAAATCCGTGTATAGTTGAGCCGAGGACAGCTGAGTGAAAATCTCTATTGCAACGTTACTATTTGTCACCCAGCTTTCCCACAAGCCACTATAACTAACAGATGAGGACTCAATGATGGTAAGACCTTTCTATGTGTGAGACCACATACTCTGCAGTTAGAGACTGTAACAGACTGAGCCTCAGTTAGTAAATTTCCATAGTCTTTCCTCTTTTATATGTTCATAAATATCCCCTTTAGAGGCAGAGAGCCGGGCCGTGGCCGGGAATAGCATTAGTGCCGTAATGTAGTGACTCCAGCAGGTAATGAATACCAGATCAACCAGCGCAATCATTTCACATGTCGCTTGGTGTCGGCTTAGAGGTGGACCTGTGATTCATTCAGCCACAATTCATCTTGGACCGGAGAGTAGTTATTATGGATCTGGAGGCAACAGTTGTGTACAGGAAAGTGATATTATTACCTTATAATTACATCAGAATGATAGAGACAGGCATAGACATAGATGTAGCAGAGCTAAAGGCGTCATTTCATTCCGGGGAGCTGCGCGGTTTGTGGAAGCTCAGGTAACGTCATACCTGCAGTCCTATGTAAGAGCGGAGAGGCCACAATGGGACACTGCTATGTGGGGTGACGTCTCATGGACTAAGCAAAATGCACATGGAAGTAAAGATCTATCTATCTATCTATCTATCTATCTATCTATCTATCTATTATCTATCTATCTATCTATCTATCTATCTATCATCTATCTATCTATCTATCATCTATCTATCTATCTATCTATCTATCTATCTATCATCTATCTATCTCCTATCTATCTATCTATCTCCTATCTATCTATCTCCTATTATCTATCTCTCTATCTATCTCCTATCTATCTATCTCCTATCTATCTATCTATTTATCTATCTATTATCTATCTATCTATTATCTATCTCCTATCTATCTATCTATCTATCTATCTATCTATCTCCTATCTATCTATTATCTATCTCCTATCTATCTATCTATCTATCTATCTATCTATCTATCTATCTATCTATTAATCTATCTATCTATCTATCTATCTATCTATCTATCTATCTATCTATCTATTATCTATCTATCTATCTATCTATCTATCTATCTCCTATCTATCTATCTATCTATCTATCTATCTATCTATCTATCTATTATCTATCTATCTATCTATCTATCTATCTATCTATCTATCTATCTATCTATTAGATAGATAAGTGTTGCCCTCTGAATACCTAATGTGGCATCATGATGAGAGTTGTAGTTTAGAATGAATCAGCTGTTGGGAGTATAGCCGGGATCCTCTAGCTCTGTATCAGCGGGTGTCCTCACCTGTACCAGGGTGCCCAGCACAAGTCTCCTGTGTTGTTCGGGCCGGAGTAATGAAGGTAATTATAGGTGTAATATGCTAATAGTACAACAAATTGGCTTCTTTCACAACAGATTTATTTCTGTAAAAATAAATGAATCAAGCAGCGCCCTTTCCAACACTTCATAATGAGTCAGACATTTCTTACCCGACCAAATGTCTTTAATAAAACATTTAACTGGCACTAATAGAAATGTCCTTTACAATATAAATGTGTCCTTTCTGTGACTTTCCTGACCTGTTTCTTATGTGTATTACTTTCCTTTAGCTGAGGACCTCTGTATCATCAGACGCAGCTCCTGGATCCCCGATTTACTGACTTGTCACTTGTCGGGACTCTAAACCTGATTCAGCCCCATGATGAAGATATCCTCCCCGGGCGCCTGCGAGCTGCGGCGGCCCGACGGACAATTCACATCATGATGACTCTTGTGGAAACTTCCAATGTAGAAAGAAAATCTATGTACGGTACCTGTGTGAAAGTATGATGTGTCGACACATAGACCTACCAATTGTACACACAGTATATAGATATATACCATGTTTCTCTAAAAATAAGAAAGGGTCTAGTGCTAGGGTTTATTTTTGGTACACTCTATAGGATAGATAGTCCATACTGTATGTCTCACTGTTGTTAGGCTCCTATACTATAGGCTCCTTCCCTCTGCAGTAAGGCCCCCCACATAAAGCATAGTTGCCAGCAGTCCCGGTTTTGAGGAGACAGCCCTGGCAAAACCATGTCACGGGTATGTCCTGCGAAGCTCCGCCCCTGCCGCGGAAAGCCCCGTCTCCTACTGGCATGAGTGACGTCACTTATGCAGAGCAGGGAGAGCAATCGCTGGGGACTAGAGGAACCATACAGGTGAGTATAGCATTTGTTTTAATTACAGATGTAGAGAGTAGTGGTATGATGATGAAGGGGCAGGAGGATGAAGGGGGTAGTAGTATGATGATGAAGAAGCAGAAAATGAAGGAGGTAGTAGAATGATGATAGAGGGGCAGGAGGATGATGAAGAGGGTAATAGTATGGTGATGATGGGGAAGGAGGATGAAGGGGTAGTAGTATGAAGATGGAGGAGCAGGAGGATAAAGGGGGTAATAGTATGATGATGGAGGGGCAGGATGATAAAGGGGTAGTGGTATGATGATGAAAGGGCAGGAGGATGAAAGGGGAGGTAGTATTATGATGGAGGGGCAGAAGGATGAAGGAGGTGGTAGTATGATGATAGAGGGGCAGGAGCTGCATCATATAGGCACAAACTATTAGCATATACAGTCAGTTAGTAGAGTGCTATTCCTTTACCACAGAATGTATGCTGCTCTGAGGTGGGTGTATAGTATACTGCAGACCTGACACTAGCATACTTGCCAACAGTCCCGATTTTGCCGGGACTGTCCCTGATTTGACAGGGCAGACCCGGCAAATTAATGACCCGGGTATGTCCCGGCAACCCCGCCCCCTGACGTCATGCCCCACCCCCGTAACAGCTCCCAATGCAAATCCATAAGCCTAAGAAGTAAAGCTGTCAGTATTGACTGGAGGCTGTATATTCTGCCTCCAGCCACTAGATGCCGCTCTTTCCTCCCAGCTATAGGGCCTGGCAGGGACGCCACTCCTGCCTATGGGCTAAAAGAGCCTGAAGGAAGTGAAGATGGCGGTGTGCTGCAGGGAGACAGGTACTGAGGTGCCCACATGAATGGGATAATGGTGAAGAAGGAAAAGCTATATACATTGGTGTGAGAGGCCAGGAGAATAGTAATCAGAGCTGTGACTGGTATACACTGTATACACAGCTCTTACCAGTCTCCCAGTCTCTCACACCAATGTATATAGCTTTATCTCCTTCAGCATCATCCCCTCATGTGGGCTCCTCATTATACCAGCAGTCTCATACCACACTGTATTATACTGGTGATGTACTGAGGAGTCCACAGGAGGGGGATGATGCGCAAGGAGGTAAAACCCCAGTCTGCCCCAGCTAGCCCCAGTCTGCTCAAGCCCCCCCCCAGTCTGCCCCAGCCCCCCCAGTCTACTCTAGTCACCCCCCAGTCTGCCCCAGCTACCCCCAGTCTGCTCCAGTCACCCCCACAGTTTGCTCCAGTCACCCCCCAGCCTGCTCCAGCCACTCCACAGTCTTCCCCAGCTATCCCCAGTTTGCTCAGTCAGCCCCTGTCTGCTCCAGTCACCCCCAGTCTAGCCCACCTACCCCCTATCTCCCCCAGTCACCCCCCCCAGTCTGCTTGAGTCACCCCCAGTCTGCCGCAGTCTGCTCCAATCACCCACAGTCTTCCCCAGCTACCCCCAGTCACCCCCAGTCTTTCCCAACTGCCCCCAGTCTGCTCCAGTTACCTCCAGTCTGCCCCAGCTACCCCATGTCTGCTCCAGTCATCCTCAGTCTGCCCCAGCTACCCTCAGTTTGCTCCAGTCACCCTCAGTCTTCTCTAGTCACCCCCAGTCTGCCCCAGATACGCCCAGTCTGCGCCAGTCATCCCCAGTCTCATTCAGTCTGTTTCCGTCACCCACAGTCTTCCCCAGCTACCCCCAGTCTGCCCGAACTACCCCCAGTGTGCCCCAGCTACCCCCAGTCTGCCCCAGCTACAAAGTTTTCAAGGTTTCATGGGGCCTTATGACTCCTAGCTACACCCCTGCCCCTTGTCTGTTCCTGTACTACTACTACACCCCTCATCTATTCCTATACTACTACTACTACTACTCCCCTCATCCTTTTGTGTTGTTGTGACTGTAAAGTTCTAGCTGGAAAATTCTGAAAAAAACTCCAGAACACTGGTGACAAGACACACCCCGTAAACTGCACCCACGATAGGCCACACCCACTGAGACCACACCCACAACAAGCCACACCTCTTGTCAATGCTAAAGTGTCCCTGGAAATTTTTTTTAAATGTTGGCAACTATGCACTAGGGTATGTAGTATACTGGGGACCTGATACCGGGGTGTGTAATATACTGGGGACCTGATACTGGGGTGTGTAATGCTCCTTTTGTGTTGTTCTGACTGTAAAATTCTAACAAAAAAATTGTGAAAAAATACAACACTGATGACAAGCCACACCCTGCAAACCACACCCACAATAGGCCACACTCCACCATGACCACACCCACAATAAGCCAAACCTCTTGTTGTCAAGAGGATAGGGCCTCTGATTTTAGACCCCCATTACCCCCCCCCCTTCTCCCCCGTAGTTCTTCCCACATACTGTACACATCCCCCCCTGCAGTGAGGCTCCTTTCAGTGGAGCTCAATATTATAAAAACACCTATTTTTAGAGGTTTTGGGAATGAACATAGATGAACAAATACCTTCCTCACAAATGGTATAAAAAGAAAATATGTGGCCTACAAGAATCAAGACCCTCTTCAGTCCCGACAATTCAAAAATATAAAGTTATATGTTCTAGAATGCTAAAAAAAGAATGAGGCAGTAGAGATGAGCGAACCGGGTTTGGGTTCGAGTCCATCCGAACCCGAACTTTCGGCATTTGATTAGCTGGGGCTGCTTAACTTGGATAAAGCTCTAAGGTTGTCTGGAAAACATAGATACAGCCAATGACTATATTCATGTTTTCCACATAGCCTTAGGGCTTTATCCAAGTTCAGCAGCCACCGCTAATCAAATGCCGGAAGTTCGGGTTCGGATGGACTCGAGCATGCTCCAGGTTCGCTCATCTCTATGAGGCAGACATTTCAGGGACTTGGAACCTAAATGGTCCAGGCTTTTTAAATACATCAGCTTTTAACATCCTAATCAGTTGTCACTGTGCTGGGGAAAAAGCTGCAGCTTACTTATGATTTACATTGGGCTTTACACAAGTTATTTTCTCTTTTTCCAATGTATCTTGGCAAAATTATCTATCTATCTATCTGCCGTGGCTCGGAGCACTGATGCAGGTGTTGTGTGCAACCGGTGGGCTCTGGTGTTTTGGGGGCAACTTGTCACGGTGGCCAGGAGAGGTAATGCCCACCTCCGGACACAGGGGCACCGGACCTTAAGTAGAACAATTGTGAGGTGCAAGTGAGGGTGCAGGTGCGGGAACAGAGATGATTCCCGACTTACAGTGCTTAACTTTACAGAAAATACTTCTGTGCAATACAAAAATATAAGAACAACTCTGGTAAAAAGTGCTAGTCCAAAAATACTTTGGCTTTAAGAACTTCTTTGGTAAACTTGAGCAGATGATGATAGAAGAGAGAGTAAAGTCTTGTGAAAGAGTAGTGTAGGGACCGGGTAGGAGCCCTTGCCTGATTAGTATATCTCTTATCTATCATCTATCTATCTAATATATATTTATCTATTTATTATCTATCTATCTATCTATCTATCTATCTATCTATCTATCTATCTATCTATCTATAAAGTTCACAGTGGAGTGCACTCCCAGACCTTGTGCAGAAGTGCCAGCAACGAAGATTGAATCCACGTCTTTTCAATAGATATCCCAAGAAGTCGCAGCACATCCAAATCGTGAAAAAACTTGTGATTTTTATTTCATAGTAACAATATCAGCCAGTGCACTGGCTGATATTGTTACTATGAAATAAAAATCACAAGTTTTTTCACTATTTGGATGTGCTGCGACTTCTTGGGATATCTATGTATCTATCATCTATATCTTATCTATCTATCTATTTTTCTATCTATCTATCTATCTATCTACAAAAGAATGTCAGGGTTATATGAAGATAAAGAGAAAGCAAACGCTCAGCCAATCACTAACTGCAATGTGGTGTCCCACTGTTAAGTGCCTTGGGCACCTGTCGTAAAGTTCTCTCTCCAGGTTCAGTGGTGATGAAGGTAGCATTCTATAGTTTCACCACTAGATGTCAGTGTTCTCTGTACACCTCTGTTCTTGGTTGCACAGCTGAAGTTAGCAAAGGGTTATTGTTGTTATTGTGCCATGTGTTCAGTGCTGAGCTATAGGAGATTTTCTTTCTTCTTCAACCTACCCTTGCTCTACACACACACACACAGCCCTGTGTGGGACAAGTCAGTTCAGACAGTGTTCAGGGCAGTCTAGTCTAAGACACCTGTGCATGCAGATGCAACTAGAGACACTCAGTTCTTTCAGCACTTATACTATATCTACTTTGCAGTGCTAGACACTACAGAGGGAGAAGAGTCTGGGAACATCCTGAACCCACGCTGTGAACCAGTCTAAAAGGTGCAGGGCAATATCCTGATACACAAGAGGAACTAGCCTGGATAGGACAAAGCTACCAGAGGGTCTACGTATTCTATTTTGCAGTGCAGATAACCAGGAAGCCTCAGAAGCTTAGCTTCACCTAGATAACCACGGCTTTGGCTTGTATGACCCTATTAGGACGAGTACCTCGACACTGTTGGGCAGAGGGTGGTCAGACAACAGTCAAGCCAAGGGACCCATCACAGCCCGGCAGGTCACCGACCATTTCTGGGCAATACTGCCAGCCACTATACAAAGCAGGTACCAACATCACACCTGTGTGCTGGACTAGCACTGGTGTCACAACACTTACATCTCTGGCTGTAACAAAACCAACCAACCATCCATCACAAGAGTGGCATCACCAGTAACATCTTAGTTCGTCACCGGTCGAGCACCACAGCAGTAGTGACCCATCTCGCCTTTGATTGGCTGAACAGGCAGCTCCTGTGGGATTGACATGTCAGAAGAAACAGGAAGTAGCTTATGTGGCAGAGGTAGGAGATGGCGCAGGTGACTATTCTTTCTTTTATACTTTTTAATACTAATCATTGAATGGCCTGCAGTGCTGATTCAGTCCTTTGGCCTCCTTAGTGCTTTTCCCAGTATGGTGGCACAACAGGCTGTTCAGGGTACTGCAGCTAGACTTAGTCACGTGAATAGAGTTGTGCTGGTGGTCCCCTGCACAGCGCTGTTGTACAGGAAAAGACTTGGAGAGGCCACATCGGTGAATGAGCACTTCGGCCTCTTCTTTCTCAGAAGTTCGTCCTTGGAATTTACTCGACACTTTCAATTCAGCACTTAATGATATGGTAATAATTCACTTTTTGGAACTAATTTCCTTTTTAAATAATTGTATCATATAATGCAAAAAAATGTTAAAACGTCCGCCAGTGAGATTCTTGAAGGTTAATAATTACAGTCTATATATTACTCAACTAAACTCACTTATAGGACCAAGGAATTTAGAAACAGGTGGAAATGTTCTGTTATATTGTGTGATATGTGAACATTGAAAATAAAGAGCAGCGGAGTTGGCAGTGGGGTCAAAGCCTCAAGCGAACCTCTTAGTGCTGTAAAGGTTTGGAGAGGACAACCCACATGGAGAGTACAGTACATGGAGAGTTAAAAGGGGTACTTTTTTTTCAATATAAGAAAATTATACAGATTTGTAATTTATGTGATTTATTCTTTCCAGTCTGACACAGTGCACTGTCCATGTCAGGAACTGTCCAAAGTAGTACTAAATTCCCATAGAAAACCTCTCCTACTCTGGACAGTTCCTGACATGGACAGGGGTGGCAGCAGAGAGCACCGTGTCAGACTGGAGAGAATACACCACTTCCTGCTAAATTAAATGGCTATTTAATGGGGAATCCAGGTATCTACTACAAAAGACCGGTCAGGAGAGGTGTGCTGTTTTATTGCCTATACAGGACATATCAGTAATAAGGAATGCCTCTAGCAATAAGTGATAGGCTCTAAATAGGCATCACATTTTTTTTTTATTCATATAGTGCTAACTAGAGACAAACGCATCTGGAGCATGCTCGAGTCCGATTCTTCGGCATTTGAATATCGGTGGCTGAAGAAGTTGGGAACACCCATAGACTCCCTATGGCTGTATCTAACTTCTTCAGCCACCAGTGCCGACTGATCTAACTGGAGCATGCTTGAGGTGCGCTCATCTCTAGTGCCGACATATTCCACTATAATGTACAGGGATTGTCATCGCTCACCGTCCCCATTGGGGCATATCATCTAAATTCCTAATTGCACTTTTCTCCCTGCTCTATGTCTATAGGAGAGAGAATGTCCTTTAAACCTACAATATCAGATCATCCCAGTCATGTGACACAGAGCCGGAAGAGAAGGCAATGAGCGCAATAACCTCTGCACTTCTCTCAGCTATATCTAGCGGGCAGTCAGGGTCGAAAAACTCAAAACCTGTGATATGTCTCTATGATATATCAAAAGTTTTCTTGTATTGACAGCTCCCATGTGAATTGACATTTTTTAATTATTTTTTTTTTATTATTAGATTTTTTTTCCATGATTATGCTGCCATCCCTTTGTAGGAACCTCTAATCTGGAAATGACTAAATTGACTTCTATATGATTGCCCCTACTAGTCTATAGGACTGTATTGTGTCATGCACACAGAGAGTGAGGAGAGAAGCATTCTCACTTTACATGTCAAAAGTTGCTAAAGTGATAAGTACCCTTTAAAGGGAATGTGTCACCTAAATTTTGTTTTACTGATTAGAGTGAGATACAAAAAAATTTTCTTTTATTCCAATCTGTTTCTATTTTCTGACAGCATTTTTTTTTTTATTTCACTTTTTGTACATTGTTATGGTGCAGCCATGTTACCTGGGCTGTTCTTAACAGCATTTAGTGACATGATTTACAGCAAGCCTCATGGACATAGACAACAATATACAGAATCTGGCCCCTTAAGATGAATGTGAAACATTACTGCGCGCGCTCTGTGGCCTATGAAAAGGTCATTCCACAGGGAGCTGATTTTGTCGCCTCTACTGGTGTCACATGACTCTGTAATGCTATACAGATCACTTTACAGCAGCCTCCTCTTATGACTACAGATAGAACAGAAAATCTCAGCTTAGTTTTAGCCCCAGTGGTGAGAATGAAAACTACCGGATTATTATAACATAGATAAAAAAGTGGAAAACTAGAAAAAAGAAAAAAAAAGTCACCCAAAATTCTTTAAAAATATGTTTAACATAAAAACATTATTTAAACAATAAGTCATTTTCTGATGACACATTAACTTCAAGGCACAGGTGTAAAACTAGCGGTTCGCCAGCTGTTACAAAACCACAATTCCCATCATGCCTGGACAGCCAAAGCAAGCTTCGGCTGTCCAGGCATGATGGGAATTGTAATTTTGCAACAACTAGAGGGCCGCGGGTTTAACACCTCTATTTTAAAGGGGTACTCCAGCGAAAAGCTTTTTCCCAGTAATTGAAACACATTACAAAGTTATATAACTTTGTAATATGCTTCAATCACCTATCTGCCCCCCTTCCTTATCTTTTCCCCCCATCAGTCCCCTACCAGGAAGTGAAGTAAACTCATTCTTACCTAATGACTGTTGACCCCAGGCTGCTCTGTGGCAGCCATTTTGTGACAATGACATCATCAAGAGGGAGGCGGGTCTAAGGCCTGTTAGGCCAGCCCCCCTTTGTCAGATGACTCAGATTGCTCAGCTCTGATTGGCTGAGCAAGATGTAAGCCATCTAACAGTTTTACAGAGTAAGATAGACTTCACAGGAGACAAAGTGCATCATGGGAAAGCCCAAACCAATAAGTAAAGAAAAAATGAAGACACCAACTGGAGCTTAAGGCCCCAGCAAACAGCGGGAAATTCAAATGAAGACAGACTCAGGAGGGATGGTCAATGGGAAAACTATGTTTATGATTGATTTTTTTTTTTAATCAGTGCCGGAGTACCCCTTTAAGGGATGGACAATATAGGGTGGCAAATTAGGGTGGCAAAGAGTGTCCCAGCTGTGGTTCCGACAAAGAGACAAAAATGTTATGTATCTAAAAGAAGACAGGAAGAAGAAAAAATTCCCAAGCCAAACGTAGGGGAAAAAAAAAAAAAAAAAAATATATATATATATATATTTACAAAAATATTTACCTTTTGTAAAAAATATGCAAAATTTTACACCATAGATTGACCAACCAACCAACCACTGTGCCATTTGTGATTTCTGTGCCTTTAAAAGTAGCAAGAGCCGGGATATGTGGATAATAGTTTTTCGCCTCAGGTTTAGTTTTAAGATTCACATAATATATTTCCCTACAACACTACATTGACATTTGGTGAGATTAAATGAGACAAATTAGTATCAATCTTCTAATTTGTTTTCTATACCTTTACCAAATGCATCTGCAAATATGTGCTTTCGAGCCACTGAAAAATGTCAGAGAATCATGTGTTGAGTGAACAGATCGTCTAAAATGCCCCATTAATGACTTGCAAACCAGATGGTTGAAAAAATGTTAGGCTCGGCGGAGCATAAATTAATAGACAATGCTACAAAGTGCGCTAATGAAACACCTACAATTAAAGTAATATTGGGAAATTAAGACCTGACAGATTCGAAGACGGAGAAGAGCTGAGGAACTTACAGAATTTTTGGAAACTTTAGTGCAACAAGTTCTGTGATAGTTCTGAGACCGAGTCCTAAAGAGATATTCCATGCAAAAGTAAATCCCCTCTGCTTGGTTGATGTATAACATAAGAGATGACTTCATTGTGTTGGTCCAAGAGGTCTAAGAGCCGTCTATTACTAGAGATGGGCGAATTTACAGTAAGGCCACATTCACACGTCCCGTGAAGTTGTTCGTGCACCCGAACAAATTTATAGGCCATTGCTTTGTATTGGGCCATTTACATATTCTGTGTTTTTTCACGGATCTCCAATCGTTCCATTTAGAATAGGACATGTCGTAACTCGGAATGGAAGCACGACAAGGATTCCCTATAGAAATGCGATCCAAATTTTTCACAGATGTGCACAGATCATGAAGGTAGCTAGTGGACTACATTCACGGACCAGGAAAAACACTAAACGTGTGAATGAAACCTTAGGCCGCATTCACTTTTTTCATGAATATGGTCCGTGTGTGGAAGATGTAATACGGACCTGATGTAAGTGTAGTGACGCCAGTGCTAGTCTAGCACACAGGTATGATGTTGGTACCTGCTTTAGTGTGGTCAGTCTGTAGTGTTCCACAAATGGTTGGTGACTTCTCAGGTTGTGATGGGTCCCTTGGGCTCTTGTCACGGTAGTCCTGAGTGGCAATTAACCCACTCGGACTATCAGTACCGTCACCCACAGAAAGGGGAAAATTTACCCTAGGTGTGTGACTAGTGTGTTGGTCTGCTAGTGAAGAGGAAAGGATGACTAAGTCCCAGTAATGAAAATATAGAACAGCTTTACTGTACAGTCTCTTGATAATACAAAACACTTTGGCAGCAAATAGATAAAGCTTTGTACAGGCTTTAGTGCTTCACTATTTTTTGTCAAGGGAGCCCCCATCCAATGTAGTACTGTGCTCTGCCGGAACTTGAAGAATACGTAGACCTTCTTGGTAGCTTTGTTCTATCCAGGCTAGTTCCTATTCTATATCAAGATACTGCCCCGCACTTTTGAGACTGGTTCACGGCGTGGGCTAGGATAATCCCAGACTCTTCTCCCTTGGTAGTGTCTAGCACTGCATAATAGATATAGTAGACAGACTGAAAGAACTGAGTGTCTCTGGTTGGTTTTGCATACACGTGTGTCTTAGACTCAGACTAAACTAGACTAGCCTGAACTTCCTCCCACATGGGGCTAACTGGCCACTTACCCAGGGGCTGTGTGTGTGTAGAGAACAGGGATAGGTAGAGGAAGAAAGAGGATCTCCTATAGGTTATCACAGAACACATGGTACAACAACAACAATTCAGCTGTGCATGAGATAACAAGACTTAAAAGTAACACTGACACCTAGTGGTGAAACTAGAGAATACTACCTTCATCACCACTGAACCTGAAGAGAGAACTTTATGACAGGTGCCTAGAGCACTTAGCAATGGGACCCCACATCAGCACGATCCATGCCGACAATGTAGCCTCATAGACTTACATTGTTAGATTAAGCCATTCAGAAGATATGGCTGGACAGTGTATGGCACAGATGTCACACTCTCTCTCCAGCTATATGTCCTGATCACTACGGGTCTCAGCAGTGAGACCCACTGCAATCATTATCTTTTGACATGCCTGATGACTTGTCATATATTATTTTTAATGATCCAATGATGAACAGAATCAGCACTCCACTGGTGTTCGAAGGCATTGAACAAGCTGAAACGTGTCCTGTCTGTATGAGGAGAAGTCGGGCAATTTATAAAATCCATCAGAAGGCAGGGGCAGGGCGGAAATTGATTACAAATACGAACTTACCTCTCCCCATGCCCATGGTGAGCAGCGGGACTGACCTCGAGACCCCTGCTGGAAGGCATTTTCTCCCCAAGTTGTAATGGCGTCATGACTCAGCCTGTCCTGGCTGATGGACTAGCCACTCAGCTAATCAGTGACTGGAGCGGCATTCCGCCCCAGTCGTGATGTGTCAGCGCCAGAGATCCTGGAGCCCGGCAGGGGTCCTGTGGTCAGTTTCCCCCCTGCCCCTACTGGATTTTATAAATTACTGGACTTCTGCTTTAAGTAGAATTTTTGGCACCATGATCAGGACTAGGTGAATCAGGATTTTTTTGACGCTCTTTATGACCTTTATAATATCTCAGAGCTCTAACCACCTAACTATTCCGCACAATGCAAATATTAAGTAAAAAAAAAAAAAAAAAAAAAAAATAAATTATTTGGGTCCTTTACAAAACCCATAAAGTCCCGACCTGCACAACTTCACAGGTTAATATGTTGAGCACATGTCATAAAATCAAATCATTTGCAACTCTTATAAGACGAAAATTTTTTGAACTTTTAATTTCCATTAAGGTGAAGCCGGACACCTCGGCCAGCAAGGACTGCGAGAACCGATTTAAAAGCCAAGTTCTTTACTAATTAGCCTCAGCTGAAAACTTTTACTTTTCAAGGTATTCTTGGCCTTTAGGTGATGTAGATGTCAGAGTGTAACCTCCGTCCCCGTGCCGGGAATGGAGAAATGTTTTCCTATAAATGAAAGTGTAAAATAAAACAAGGGCAGATAGGGCCGCTCCTCTGTTGTCACTTAGCGCCCCGGAATATTCCGACTTCATAATACTTGGGATGCGTTGCTTGTCAGTCACTGCTCTTTCTTCGCAAATGTTACCAATTTCATAAATAAATCAAAACCCGGAGACCTTCGGTTTTCAGAAACTTAAATGCTTTTGTTAAAATTGTATGAAGCAAATTCACAAACACGTGATTTATATTATCTCGGCGGAGCACGGGAGATGATAGAATATACTATTTAAATTAACTTCTCTCCCAACAAATGGAATCAATTCCATTCTCAGGTTTCTTTTCATCCACCTTTTGTCTTGCCGTAGAATCTTTCCTATTCTGCCTCTCATTCATCTATTGTGCCCTTTGGTTGATCTGATAGCATTAAACATATAATTAAGTCATAAAGGAGGGAACTGATGAATATAGCAGATGGTAATTGCTTCCTACATCTGAATGAAATGATATGCATTGCTACAATTTACAGCTTTCAACTCATATTTTATTCAGGAACCTTTTATCTTCTTTCCTGCAGAATTATTCTGCAATAAATTTAGACATCTTATCAATAGCTTTTGGTAATAGTAACAGAAACAGAGGGGAAACTGAACTTTGTGCATCTTAATGCTTAAAATCATTTTCTGTAATAATTTAATTACCTTCTTTAGAACCAATCGGATGGGCTGGAGGATGAGCGATCGGGGAGGAGGAGGAGGAAGAAGAGGGGCAGGGAGCAATTAAAAGTTGTGTCATGTGATGATGTCATGGTGGACTTTAGTCGCTGGAGTGGATAGAAACGTTGTTGCATTCTGTAAGGGCTGGGAGATTTATACTCTGGTGTACGATAATGTTGGGATAAAGTGTGCAGTTCAGAATAATGAGGGGATTTACATATGCAATCCATGACTTCATGTCCTCTACAGCATAAAACATCCAGCATTGAACATGTTTCTGTGTCCACCAAATTAAGTTATAATAAAGTTTATCCAATGCATGATACCGCATGGTTCTGAAACATACTTACCTGTTGCTTTCTCTCTGGACGTACTGTCCAGGATGCAGGGGGTGCGTGCACCATGTAGATGATCGTCCAGCCAATCAGTAAGCTCAAGGACCAATCGGGATAGGTGGCTTAAGGACCAAAGAAGGCTTCTGGCAATCTAATTAAATCCACAAGTATGCTTTACCCAGAGCCAGTGCAGTTTTGCAAGTGTTGCTATATTACTGGTAATTTTACCCTATTTGTTTCAGCTTTAGTTAAGCTATTTTTCAGCATGAACCCTTTCTTGTCTATTCTAGCATTGATCTCAGATCATTTAAAGGGGTACTCCCATCTGAGCTGATCGGGATAGGGGATAACAAGCAGATTGCTGGGGTCCAACAGCTGGGACCCCTAACAATCCCGCATATGGGGATAGAATTGCCACACAATGAATAGAGTATTCGGTGTGCTTGCAGAGCCATGGCAAGTTGTGTCCCATTCATTCACTATAGGGCAACCAAATTATTCTAAGTTCAGTCCTTGGAAGAGTTTGGTGGTTCCATAGGAAATGAATAGAGTGCAGAAAGGCAGGCCAGGTGCTCCATTTACTTACACCCCTGCCCTACTCCCTAAAAAAGCTCAGTTGCATCTTATTGTCTTACAATTTCTAAAAAAAAAAAAAGCTTGCGTAATGGTCATTTACGCTCAAAAGTAATAGTGTCATTCAGTGTAAAAAATCATAATTTAATAATTTAACCAGGTTGCGGTTCAGAAAAAGGGCAGCGACAGCGGCTTCCCCACACTGGTACCGTTCTATTGATGTGCTACACTTAAAGCGAATGATGTACCTGTAACTTAAAGGATGCTGTCATAACAAACATACTGTACCTTGCCCAATTATGTTATCATACAATGCCCGCAAACCAAAACTCTGAAGGTCCCCATACACCCTATACTTTAGTCAGCTGTACTCACTGCCAGACCTCTTTGTTCTGGGAGAGATAAGCCGCAACCAGAGCTCTCAGAAAACTTAAGTAATACCGCCATACAATGCTTAAATAATAATTATATACCGGCTTTCAAATTCTACAACACAAATGCAGGTATAACAGTATTACAGTACATCTGTACCTTATATCTGTATACTGGGAAATAGTGACAAATGTGTAAATGCTAAATAATAATACTATCAAATATCTACTGTATAGCGCTCACGTCGATTCCACTTCAGATTCCATATAACACTGTTCATTGTTCATTGCCACAGAGTGCTAAAATAACTACCATTAGTCCTCACTACCCTATATACAGTGTTATATATGTACATATGTGTGGCCATACCTGGTTCATTCCCCACAATACCTTTATCATAGCGGCAATAAAGCAGCACCCGGTCTGTTTGAGGATTATTAGATATCATTAAGATAGAACACCGCCTTGCGGAGTATTGACAGGAAAAGAAAGGCGCTCCCTACGGGAGCCGAGGGAGAAGACTTTGTTTTGTTTTTGCAATTTATCCTAAATGAAGTTCATTTTAAAGATTTGTATTTTATTGAGCTCTCGTATTGCACTTCATCAAGGAAGGATTAAACCCTGATTAAATGGACGGCTTCAGCGTGATCAATCACCTTTCATGGAATACATAATCCCTCATCTCAGCACTTCTACTGTAGACTGATGGCACGCCGCTATACAACTGTATCTCTTCTTTTGTAGAGTTTATCGAACCTCGGGAAATCCTAGGTTCGATCGAACTCGAACATTCACAAACCTTCCGCCTTTGATTGCTGAAGCCTTCCTGGTCCGTGGGGAAGGAGGAGACAGCCCGGGTACCGCCTGGAATTCCGGGATTCAGCCTATTGCCTAGGCTATTACCTAGGCTGAATCCTGGAATTCCAGGCGGTACCCGGGCACTCTCCTTCTTCCCCACGGACCGGGAAGGCATCGGCAATCAAATGCAGAAGGTTCGTGAATGTTCGAGTTCGATCGAACCTAGGATTTCCCGAGGTTCGATCAACTCTACTCTTTTGTTTGGTTGTCATAATCTACTCTCACCTGTTTTAGGATTTTTAGGGTAAAGGGTGGCTGACTAAAGTGACTACTAAAACAACCCATTGGGGGGGGGTTCTCAGTTCAGGACCCTCATGCCTCAGAATAGAGAATATCGACAAAGAATGTTTGAATGAACATTGTGATGAGCTGCATATATGTTTTGACCAATCCTTTACAGAGTTACCTCAGACTGCTGACCACCAATAGGGAGCTCCCTTCTAGTCTACAAGTAGAGGGGGAAAGAGCCATGTGCTGAGATTGGGACTAGCTCAGCCTAAATTTAGTTCCTGTTCCATTACAGAGTGCAGCATAATAGAGTTTACAGAGGGGTTCTTCCCAGGACCTGGCCTTGTGGCCAGTGCCTGAAGCAACTAAGTCTATGCTGCTGGGTTTCAGTTTTCTTCAAGTTCCTGAAAGTCAGGCCATGGCCTGCCAAGGAGTTAACTACCACAGAAGAGAGACCCAACTTGGAGAAGTTGCTGTACGGCGAGGTGCCCTGCAGTCTCTTGATCGACTTTCTCTGCATAAATTGAGGGGCTAGCTCTGCCCAGTCATTGAAACCAGGTGCCCATACTAGAACATCTGGCCATAACAGTGAGTAAGGTTTTTTTCTTGTATATTCAAAGTAATCACAACTAAGGCTGTGAGAATCCCCACAGCAGAGTACCGTGCATATTGGACAGGCCCCCTCCAGGTAGTCCCCCCTCCACAAGCTTACTACAAGTACAAGTCTTCTAACTGCAACTCCCAGACACTTTCCAAAACCTCAAGTTTTCTTATTTGTGGGTTATTTAAAACCTCTCTAAGGGAACCCACTGGCAAACAAAATCTCAAGCTCAAAACCGCACTTTGTGAACAGTTGATGAAAAATTACTGTACTGTACCTTTAAGAGACTGCAAAGTAAAAGTCATCAGGTCTGCGTGTTCATACCTTGCACCATCGCACTCCACGGAGCGGGCAGACAGGGGTAATCAGAAGCCGAGAGTTCAGGTTCATACGAACCCGAACCTTGGCCGGTTTGCTCATCTCTAATAGGAACACCTATAAAAGTTGTGTGGTGGGCCCCAGGAAGAGCTATTACCACTCCAAGTCATGTGATAAGTGCAGCAGCGGTACCACAACACCTTTGCACACTCAGACTACTAAAAGTATGTAAAGATGGCTATAGGCCCCCCAAGAGCTCAGGGCCCCAGGCTACCGCCACTAAAGGACCTATTATAATCCGGTACTGTAAGTGATTGCAGCGCAGTTACATCACAGGGGGCATCTTCTCTGGTCGGTCACGTACTTTTCCTTTCTTCTCCATCAGGCACGGCCATTATTAAGACTTCTCCTGGCCTCAAGTCTGTATTACTTCACATTGTTACAGTGTCCACTTTGTGCCATGTAGTGTTTAAGCCCAATGTGGACCCTCAAACAGTATTTAGGCCCCACTGTGGCCTGTGCTGCAATACTTTCTTATGGGCTTACCAAATGCTTACAAGTCCTGAACTCAAAAACATTCAAAAGTACTGTTCCATTCATTGCAGGACTGCATTCATATTCTTGGGATTAGTGGGGGTTCAGTAAGTCAGATCCCAGCGATCAGCTTGTTATCCCCTATCCTATTGGATGGTAATAATCCTTCAAGTCCAAAATTATGTGCTGATTCTTCTGTCTTAAAGGGGACTTGTGCAGAAAGTCTTACCTTCCTCTAGTGATGGCTATTCATAGGTCTAACCTGTGGTCAGTACAAGAATTTTTATTTTTTTTTAACATATAATATTTTATAGACTCAAAGGGGGAAATTTATCAAACACGACGTAAACTGAAACTTGCTAAGTTACCCCTAGCAACCAATCAGATTCCACCTTTCATTCCTTACAAACTTTTTGGAAAATGAAAGGTGGAATCTGATTGGTTGCTAGGGGCAACAGAGCCAGTTTAATATTTGATAAATCTCCCCCAGTGTCCTGATTCCAATGGCGGCTTTTCCCCCCCTTTTTTTGGACTGACTCCAGGCCTTTTTAAATTATGGTTAGAGCTCGTCCATTGCTAGAGAAAGCCAATGAACTTTTTGCATATGACTTTTTTTTTATTTATTAAGTTCTATGAATTAGAACTATGCAAAAATGCACTTTACAAACACCCTGCTTTCAGTGTTTTCTCATTAGTTCTGGTATAGGCAAATAGGAAGGCGGAGCAGGAAGTCCCCATGGCAGAGCAGGAAGTGATGTCAGAGAAGGATGCCTTGTTATGCCAATGTCTCTTCTACAACACAGTAATATGCAGCCATGTTGTTACTTCTTGTAGTCTTTAGACTATAGAACACCCTGACAACCTGCTGTTTGGAAGAACTAACAGGGGGACTAACTATGTCTGTACTATGAAAACTTGTCCGGAATTGCACTTTAAGTTTCTAGTGGACCATGCCATTATTTTTTAGATATTTTATTTCAATCCGGGCTTAGCTTCTCTATCTTTACCCTAAGCCACCGGCACTTTTCTAAGACCATGGCCGCTTCAGTCCAGCTGCAAAGTTATATAACGTTTAAGACGGCAGAACATCCGAGGACTCATTTAAGTCTTCATGTGGTCAGACTGTTATTGACGCTTCTGAGTTTCCAATTGCTGGTAATAGAGTGGAAGAAAAAAGATAATGTGTTTGATCGATCAGTATGAACAAATTTCATTTAAAGGATCAATAACAGTTTAATCTTGACAGAGTTGAGGAGCCACATCTATTTTTTGCTTTGATTGAATAAATGTTTCCGATGAAAACTGTAGATGTAATGCAATCCTAACCATTTCTTAACTCCAGGCAGAACAGTGTTATTGTAACATGTAATCTGTATTTAAACTAATATTCACCGCAGCCGAGAGCCAGAGGCAAGTGGAGGGAATGGAACCAAGAGAGCAGTCTATTAGAGGAGGATGAGGGACAGTCTGCCGAGATGGCATGAATTTATTTATTTTCTTATGTTTTCATGGATGGGACATTCACATATACTGTATTTGTTATTTTCCTGCAATGTGACAAACAATTAGAAACATAGAAGACCAATGGGTCCATCTAGTTTGCCCTTTTAGTATTTCCCTTCATATTACCTTCATATATGTATATACCAGGCAGGTTTACATTCTGTTATTGTAGATTTACTAACCACATCTGCTGGGAGCTTGTTCCAAGCATCTACTACTCTTTCAGCAAAGTAATATTTTTTCACCTTGCTTCTGATATTTCCCATAGCTAACCTCTCACTGTGTCCTCTTGTTCTTGATTTTTTTCTTTAAAAAACTCTTCCCTCTTGAACCTTATTTAGTCCTTTAGGGTACGTTCACACTTACCGAATCCGCAGCAGATTTCATTTAAATAACTAAACACAGCATCAAATCTGCACCATCAAATCTGCTGCGGATCTGCCGCAGATCTGCTGCGGATCCTGTAGGTGTGAACGCATCCGGGCCCCAGGGTATAAACCCACACACCGTATACGCAGCAGATACGCAACAAATACGCAGCAGATTTGTTGGTACAGATTTGATGCTGTGTTCAGTTATTTAGATGTAATCTGCTGCGAGTTTGCTGCGTATCGTAGCAGTAAATACGCTGCATATAGGTGTGTGGGTTTATACCCTTAAAGGACAACTCCCGCGGGACCCCAAAAAAAAAAAAAAACACAGACACACACAGACACCATACTCACCATCTCTCCGGTGACGATCGCCACTCGATTCGCCCGCCGTCCGCCTCTCCGTCGCCGCCGTCCGCCATCCAGCGATGTCTCCAACTTCCGGGTCCAGGGGATGGAAAAGGCTGCCGGTGCGCTTGCGCACCGGCAGCCTTTTCATTGGCTGGAGCGCATCACATGGCTTCCAGCAAGCTCAGCCAATCAGGGCTGAGCAAGCTGGAAGCCATGTGATGCGCTCCAGCCAATGAAAAGGCTGCTGGTGCGCATGTGCACCAGCAGCCTTTTCATCCCCATTCACTTTGCATGAAGACGCCGAGGAGGAAGAAGACCCGGACCGCCCCTCGGCTCTGACGTCGTCGTCACCAGATGCCGCCTCGGAGAAGAGGACCGTGACGATCGTAATAGGTAATGTATACATTCCTTAACTTCCGGGGTGGGGGGTCGGGGGTCCGAAAGTGGGGGAAGGGGGCCAGGCCGGGTATTTAACCACATTACAAAGTTATATAACTTTGTAATGTGTGTTAAATGAGCAAAAAAAAATTTTTGTGGGAGTTGTCCTTTAACAAATATAAAGGTTTCGGTCACGTCCCCTTCTTTCTCTTCTTTCCTCCAGACTATACAGATTCAAATCTGATTAGACTTTCCTGTTATGTTTATGCCTCCCCTATTTTTGTAGCCTGTCTTTGGCCCCGATCTAATATTTTCTATATAGAAACTTAGTGGGGAAACTTAACCTCTTAAGGACAAAGCCAATTTTTGTTTTTGCGTTTTCTTTTTTTCCTCCTTGTGCTTAAAAGGCCATAGCACTAGCATTTTTACACCTACAGACCCACATGACCCCTTATTTATTGCATCACTAGTTGTACTTTGCAATGACAGGCTGAATTTTTTCATAAAGTACACTGCGAAACCAGAAAAAAATTCAATGTGTGGTGAAATTGAACAAAAAATAACGCATTTTGTTTATTCGGGGGTCATTTGTTTTTACGCCATTCTCCCCGGGGTAAAACTGACTTTTTTGCATGTTCCTCAAGTCGTTACGATTACTATGATATATAACATGTATAACTTATATTGTATCTGATGGCCTGTAAAAAATTCAAACCATTGTTAACAAATATATGTTCCCTAATACCGCTCCATTCCCAGGCTTATAGCGCTTTTATCCTTTGGTCTATGGGGCTGTGTGAGGTGTCATATTTTGCGCCATGGTGTGTACTTTCTATCGGTACCTTGATTGCGCATATACGACTTTTTGATCGCTTTTTATTACATTTTTTCTGGATTTGATGCGACCAAAAATGCACAATTTTGCACTTTGGGATTTTTTTGCGCTTACGCTGTCTACCGTGCGAGATCAGGAATGTGATTAATTAATAGTTCAGGCGATTACACACGCAGTGATACCAAACATGTTTATTTATTTATTTTTATTTATAACATGGGGAAAGAGGGGTGATTTAAACTTTTATTAGGGGAGGGGGCTTTTTATTAACAACACTTTTTTTTTTTTTTACACATATACTAGATTTCTAGTATACGCACTCTGATCTCTCATTGATCTATGCTGTATATAGTTATACAGCATAGATCGATGAGATCGGCACTTGATTGCTTTCGGCTGCTGCAGCCGAAAAAAACCCAAGTGCCGAGACGCCATTTTGGCGAAGACCCCGGCAGGTAGTAGACACGGAGATCTCCGCCACTAGACACCAGGGACGGCTGCATACAAGTGATCGGATGCAGCTATCAACTTTGACACCTGCCTCCGATTACTTAATTAGCGGTCACGGCGATCGTACCCTGCCCGCTAATAGCCATGGTCACGGGCACCCGGGATCGCGGCGGTTCAGAGCGGGGTACTGGTACATCATGCGTCCTTAAGAGGTTAATATCCTTCACCAACCACTTAACCTGAGAGGAAAAAAGTACAGGAGAGAGAAAAACACCAGTGGTGGGACACCACAGTTGTGCACACTTCTAACAGGGATCCCTAAGAACAGAAGTTTCAATAGACGTTTTTGGAAGCACCACAGGATAGGCTATCCACAGTTCATCGGTCAGTTGCCAACACCTGTCTCCCACACTGATCAGCTGTTCGGCACCCACACCGCACAAAAGGCCCTATTCCACGGAACGATTATCGTTCATAAACTCGCTCCAACGACTGCTCGTTAACGATCGCTAAACAACAATAACACACGTGGGAACGTGAACGATATATGTAGTGTAACGATAATTTTGTGGTCGTTACATGGTCGTTTAAAACGTTCGCAGGGGTGATCATGACCTTACAACACACCTACTTTTTTCTAACCTTTTTACGAACGACTGAAAGATTTCTAATTTTACGAACCGATTAGCGAGTTATCTTTCAAAGACCAACGTTTTTTTTTTCGACACGCTGAAAAACAATTTTGAACGGCAATATAACGATTTCACCTTTGTCGTTCGCTCATTTACACCAATTCCACGCAGCGATTATCGTTAACGAACGGTCGTTGGAGCGATTTTATGAACGATAATCGTTCCGTGGAATAGGGCCTTAAGAAAAGAGCCAAAAGCAGTTGGCACTGTTCCCTGAGTAGTAGTGGTGGCAGAGGTATACTGCAGCCTTCTATTTACTTTAATCAGAGCTGAGGCTGCAGTGCGAGTGTTGGCACACTGTCGATTGATAGCTTGTCTGGTGCATAGGCTATACTGTAAATTGCTTTTCCTCCTTTTGCTCTGTGGGTGTCTGCAACAACCGGCATTACCTACAAACTATTACTTGGGTGGGGCACCAGTTATTATGAATGGGAACTGCCCAACTCCTCCATGCATACTTGTGCCTCCTACCTTTCATGGCGATTAAATAGGCAACTTGTCTGTCATGTGATCTTTATGCTGCAGCCAAGAGAACAGCCTCAAGCCCACAGTTCCACCCAAGTCCACCCAATTAAGATCTATTTAAAGGATATTTTGCCACCCTACTTATTTTTAAGGGTTGAGAGGGAACTGAAGTTGCATTTTATACTACTGTCATCTTCTATAAGCTCTTCTTAACAGATAGTTTTTAAAGGGGTTTTCCACTCAAAGATAACTTTTGATATGTTGCTGCCCATGGTGAGACTAACAATTCATTCCATACTTGTTATTATCTATTCAGTCTCCTTTTCCCCAGTTTTAAGCTGCTGCTTTCTGCTGAAGACACAAAAATTGTGAGGTGAGTGGAGGGGGATAAACTGGGGGAGAACTGGGGGAAGGAAACTGGATAGAAAATAACAAGTATGGAAGGAATTGTTAGTCTCACCATGGGCAGCAACATATCAAAAGTTATGTTTCAGAGGAATACCCCTTTAAGCACCTTAACATCTTCTTACGAACAAGGGGGAGCACAAAAGGAGGTAACTGGAGGATCGGAAGGTTGCGTGAGGGAAGGTAGCGGGATATCATGTCAGAGATGTACGGAGGGGACAGGTTGTGGATGGCCTTGTGCGTCATGGTCAACACTTTAAAGTGAATATGTTGGGAAATGAGGAGCCAGTGGAGGGATTGGCAGAGGCAGAGGCAGAAGCAAAGCGAGAGGGAAGGTGGATTAGTCGGGCAGCAGAGTTAAGGAAAGACTGGAGGGGAGCAAGGGAGTTAGATGGAAGGCCAGAGAGGAGGATGTTACAGTAGTCCAAGCGGGACATAATGAGAGCATAGACCAGCAGTTTTGTCAAGGGTGAGAAAAGAGCGGATTCTGGAAACTTTTTTGAGGTGAAGGTGGCAGGAGGTGGTCAGGGCCTGTATGTGTGGTTTAAAGGACAGGGCAGAGTCAAAGGTGACCCCCGAGGCAGCGGACTTGGGGGACAGGAACAGAGTGCAGCCATTGATAGTGATTGACGGATTAGATGGCGGGCTGGAGCGAGGTGGGGGAAAGAAGATTAGTTCTGTTTTGTCCATGTTAAGCTTTAGAAAGCGGGTGGAGAAGAAGGAAGATATGGCTGATAGACACTCTGGAATCCTGGATAGCAAAGAGGTGATATCCGGAGCAGAGAGGTAGATCTGGGTGTTATCAGCGTAGAGATGGTACCTGAAGCCATGGGATGATATGTCCCAGGCCATAGGTATAGATGGAGAAGAGAAGAGGCCCAAGTACAGAGCCTTGGGGAACACCAACTGTGAGGGGACGAGGAGAGGAGGTGGTGTGGGAGTGGGAGACACTAAAAGTGTGGTTGGAGAGGTAAGAGGAGATCCAGGAGAGGGCTGAGCAAGTGACGCCAAGGGATGAGAGAATTTGTAGGAGGAGAGAATGGTTGCACTAAGTTCTCCTATTTTCTAGGAGGCAAAATAAAAAAAAAACATCTAATAAGTCTTTAGATGTTCCTACCATTTAGCTGCTACCCAGAAAAGATAAAGCTATCAGATAGCCTTTCTGCTTTCTCAATGGTGAATATCACAGCAGGGGGGCAACACACCAGCTCACAGTGTCAACAGTGAAAGAGAATCCCTGAAGGGATTATCCAGCATTACGAAGACATGGCCACTTTCTTCCAGAGACAGCACCTCTCTTGTCTTCAGCTCAGGTGTGGTTTGCAATTGAGCTCCATTCACTTAAATGGACCTGAGTTGCAAAACCTGCACACAAACTGGAGATAAGAGTGGTGCTGTGTCTGGAAGAAAGTGGACATGTTTTTCTAACGCTGGATGACCCCTTTAAGGATAGCTCACATAGGTACTTTGCAGGGCAGAATAACATAGGCTGTGTACCATTGCAGACACAAAATAGAGCTCACTCAGCAAACTATAGGCTGTAGAAGAGAAACTAAACATTTTTTTAAAATAAAGTCCTACGAAGTTTTTTTTTCTTTTTATGAACAAAGAAAAAAATACTTTACAAAGGTGTCCATAGCCTATAGTACTGTATGATGGTACTTTATTTGCATTCTATGTTCTGCTTCTTTTGACAATGTAGGGCATTGTATTTTGACATCATAGGCTATGTTCACACAACGTATATTTTTGTAAAAGTTCGGCTGTACTTTTTGCGAAAATATACATTGCTTTGTCTTCTATGGAATCCCGACTGGAGCGTGTACACATAATATATGGGATCTCTTGTGCCGCCGTAGAAAAATCTTTTACAAGTCTATAGCACTATAGATTCTTCCAGAGGAAGGGTGGGTTCACACTACGGAATTCTTGCGGATAAACTCCGCGGAATCCCGTCGGCTGTCCGCGCGCACTGCCGCGCGCCTTTCTGCTGGCTCCATAGACACCATTCTATGAGCCGACGTATTCCGCTATCCGCCAAAAGAAGTGACATGTCACTTCTTTCGGCGGATAGCGGAATACGCCGGCCCATAGAATGGTGTCTATGGAGCCGGCGGAAAGGCGTGCGGCCGTGTGCGCGGACATACTGCGGAATTCCGCAGACATTATCTGCGACAATTCCTCAATATGAACCCACCTGAATGAAAATCCGCCTCAAAAATGGAGCGCCATAGACTGTAATAGAAATCAGTATCGCAACAGATTTCACTGTGAAACTTGCAGCGTGAAATCTACTGCACATGTGGTGTGTGTGGATGTACCCTAATAAACCTATGGTAAGTTTGAACCAGAACCGGATGTTGTAGCTGTATCTTTTTTTTTCCAGGCTGCGTTATCAACAGCTGCACCATTCGGTTCTGGAACTTACTGTAAGGGTAGCTTCACACTTACCGCATTCACAGTGGATTTCACGCTATGAGTTTGCAGCGAAATCCGCTGCAAATCCTCATAGTGTGGTTTTCAATGAGATTACATACCCGCAGCAGAATTTACAGTATGTAACCCGGCCCCTTTGACCCCCCCCCCCCAGCATACATTACCTGCTCAGTGCCGCGGCTGCAAGTGAGGCTCCCGTCAGTCCTGCTCAGCCAATCGGTGACTGCAGCGGGGCTGTGCACGGATTGGCTGAGCGGGACCGACCGAGGTAACGTATGCTGCGGGCAGCAGGGGGTTAAAGGGGCTGGGTTACATACTTACAGGGGAATGTAAATTCTGCTGCAAGTATGTAACCCCATTGAAAATCACACTACCAAACTCGCAGCGTGAAATCCGCTGCGAATCCGGTACGTGTGAAGCTACCCTAAGTTCTCTCATCTCTAGTATGTATACAGACAAATCAATAAATATGTAATTACATATATATATATATATATATACACACATATATACATACACAGTCCTCAGGCCTCACCAACAGGTCATGTTTTGAGGATTTCCCATACAAAGGACGCCTGTGCTAATACCTGATGCACTGCGTATAATTATATCACCTGTGAAATACTAAGGAAATACTCAAGACATGACCTGTTGATGAGGCCTGAGGACTGGAATTGAGAAGCACTGTACTACACAGTATGGACATCACACATACAAAGAATACAAATAGCACACAGTCCACTCTCCTGGACTATTAGCAATTGACGCCGAAAAGGCCTTTGATAATATAAGTTGGGAGTGGCTAGACATGACCTTGACTAAATTTGGAATCACTGGGCAGTTTAGAAATTTTATATCTACTTTATACACTTCCCCAAAAGCACGTATTCATACTCCGAGTTTCTTATCTGATACCTTCCCTCTCCAAAAAGGAACAAGACAGGGTTGTCCCCTATCCCCTTTATTATTTAACTTGGCGATGGAGCCTCTTGCAAAACATTTCTTATCTTCTGACATCTATTCTGGTATAAAGGTTGGTTCCCAGACAATCAAATTGACCTGTTTTGCAGATGATACTTTAATTTACTTAGAAAACCCTGATCTTCAAGTACCAGTTATTTTAGACACTCTCAAATTGTTTGGTTCTTTCTCTGGCTATAAAATCAACATAAATAAAAGTCAACTGTTGTATCTCACCCCCCACAGAAGATCTTTGGTGGGCCCGGCGGGAGTCTCCATCGCCAAAACTAGCCTTACTTATCTTGGTATCAAAATTGTTCGTACTCCCACCTCTCTATATTCATTGAATTACCACCCAATATTCAAAAAAATAAAACAGGACTTGCATAGATGGGAGTCCTTGCCCCTTTCGATCCTAGGTCGCACCCACCTAATCAAAATGATGTGTTTTGGAAAATTATTATATCCGATGCAAACAATTCCGCTTTTACTTAAACACCGTGATGTGTCCCTGCTCCAATCATATTTTACAAAATTTATCTGGCAATCCAAGAAACCACGTATAGCCTACTCTACTTTATGCTTACCTAATTCCAAAGGTGGAGCTCAATGCCCAGACATTAGATTATATAACCTATCTGCACTCTTTCGCCATGCTAAGGACTGGATCACAGGCACATCACAATTTTCTAATATTTCTATTGAAGCTAATCTAGCTACCCCTTGGCCTCTCTCCACCCTTCTACATGCAAAATTACCTGAATTGCCAGTGGAAATTAAGAGAAATGTTATTTTTAAAGACACTATGGCCACATGGAAGGCAATAAGGAAATTATACGGATTACCGTTCTGTTTCTCAAAGAGATTTCCTTTATGGCATTCTCCGCTTTTCCCAACTCTCACCGATAACTTAGACTATACGGAGTGGAAAACTGCAAACATTTCCTTTATAGGAGATCTACTAGATAATATATCAGGCACCTTTTTAACATGGGATACTATCCAAACAAAATTTAAACTTCCCTCCTCTCAACTCCCACAGTATAATTCATTATTAGCATTTTTTACCTCTAGAGTAAAAGGTGTTGCAGAAGCAGAGAGTGACAATGAATTCGATAACCTCTTTCTGATACCTGCAATTCATAATTCTTTGTCACATACTTACAGAGAACTTAGATCATATACTCAAAAAAACTTAGCCCAACAAATATTTCAACACAAATGGTCCTCAACAATCCAGTCTTTAGATTTAACACCAAAAATTTTAAGAGGATCCCAGTTAGTACACTCTGCTACTCCAAATGTGGTACTACGAGAGGTACATTTTCGTTTTATTCACAAAGCCATATATGCTTTTAACTTCCTTTCTCCAAATGTATCCACTAATTATTTAACTGATTGCCTGAAGTGTGCAACCCCAGAGGCGGATTTGTTTCATTGTGCATGGTCATGCTCACGTGTCCAAGAATTCTGGGACTGTGTACGGCTCTATCTTTCCTCCACTTGGGGACATGCAATACCTCTTCATCCTATTTGCTATCTTTTCCATTTTATTACAAATTATTCTGATCTCTCTTCGAATAAAATGATCTCTTCCAAAGGAATTCACTTAACACTATTAGTTTCCCTAAAATGTTTGTTAAAACATTGGATACTAGACACCGTACCTTCTATTTCTGATGTTATCTCTGCTTTGAAAGAAATATTTCATTGGGAACTCTTAGATATAATATGTTCTAGAGAAGAGTCAACAGGGTCATTTATGTCTAAATGGAAACTTTTTCTACTCCATGATTTTACCACCGAAGAGAGAGAACAAATAATGAATCAATTTAAAGCCACCTCATGGTATTGCATGGCCGCACAAAAAGGAACCCTGGGAGCACTTCAAACTTCTTAATCTCTTTTTTATCTCATAAGAAACTTTAGTATACCATATTAATAGTATTAGTATATTACTGACATTTGCGTTATGTTCGAGGTGAAATTTTTGGTTTTTGTTGTTTTTGTTTTTCTTGAAAATACTTTGTTACTAAAAATATGTATATGTGTGTATGTATGTATATATATGTGTACACACAGTGTGTGTGTGTGTGTATATATATATATATATATATATATATATATATATATGTATGTATATGTATGTGTGTGCATAAATATGATAAAAAAGAAAATAGGCATTCTTATACTATATAGTATAATAAACATACTCCTGTAGTACATCTTTTTGTCAGATAATATTCAATATTATATGTATGTTTCCTGTTTTTGACAATGCCGTCAATAAAATATCTTTACAAAAAAAAAAACAAATAGCACACTATACATACCATAGGTTTTCACACATACATAGAGCATAAACAGCGCACTATACATACCATAGGATATCACACATACATAGAGCATAAACAGCGCATTATACATACCATAGGATATCACACATACAAAGAATACAAATAGCACACTATACAGTACATACCATAGGATATCACACATACACAGAGCATAAACAGCGCACTATACATACCATAGGATATCACACATACATAGAGCATAAACAGCGCACTATACATACCATAGGATATCACACATACAAAGAGCATAAACAGCGCACTATACATACCATAGGATATCACACATACATAGAGCATAAACAGCGCATTATACATACCATAGGATATCACACATACAAAGAATACAAATAGCACACTATACAGTACATACCATAGGATATCACACATACACAGAGCATAAACAGCGCACTATACATACCATAGGATATCACACATACATAGAGCATAAACAGCGCACTATACATACCCTAGGATATCACACATACATAGAACATAAACAGCGCACTATACATACCCTAGGATATCACACATACAAAGAGCATAAACAGCGCACTATACATACCATAGGATATCACACATACACAGAGCATAAACAGCGCACTATACATACCATAGGATATCACACATACATAGAGCATAAACAGCGCACTATACATACCCTAGGATATCACACATACATAGAGCATAAACAGCGCACTATACATACCATAGGATATCACACATACTTTTGCACTTTGAACTCTTTACACACATAGTGGAGTAACTTTTTGTAGCTGGATGCAGTCTAGGAAGGGTTAAATCATCAGGCAGAGGTCCTATGCTATTATCCCTACTCCATCACCTCCTCCCGACTGAAACTGCAGAGCCTTGTGTGCTAAGGGGAAAGGATGATGGGAAGTTAGAAGGAAGATAGATAAAGTATAGACTGTGGGGTATGAAGCTGCCCATCACCCCCCACAATTACATTCAACCCCAACACTACACTGCTGATCCCCCACAGTGACCACAGCAGCAGCACTTACAGAGACTCTCGTCAGCTGTGTCCAGGCTGGGTCGGGGGAGGAGAAGTTCTCACACAGGAGCTGCTGCCTGTGCTGAATGCTCTGCAGAGCCGCAGGGGGAAGGTGGGAAGTGCCTGCTGCCTCCATTATCCTCTTCCCTTTAGTCACAGGCCACAAAGAAGCCCCCAGGAGCCAGGTACTGTGTGAGGGGACGCACCTGAAGTCTGAGCCTACTGCCCTGTGCAGAATGTCACTGATGGTGTGTGTGGTGAGGGAGGGCGCCCCCTAGCTGTCAGCGCCCCCACTGCAGTGGCCCGGCCTGCACGGTGCTAGAAACGGCCCTGCAAGGGGGATGGTGTTAAGTGCACAAATAGTAAGTACTATATAATGCAACTTCAGTCTTAAAGGTTTTTTTTCTACCTCAGCTCGCTATCCCCTATGGATAGCAATGTGAATATCTCTTTGAAAGGGTACTCTGGTAAAAAAAAAAAATGTCTTTTAAATCAACTGGTTCCAGAAAGTTATATAAATTTGTAATTTACTTCTATTTAAAATCTCAAGTCTTCTCATACTTATCAGCTGCTGTATGTCCCACAGGAAGTGATGGATTCTTTTTAGTCTGACACAGTGCTCTCTGCTGCCACCTCTGTCCATGTCAGGAACTGTCCAGAGCAGGAGAGGTTTTCTATGGTTTGCTACTAGTCTGGACAGTTCCTGACATGGACAAAGGTGGCAGCAGAGAGCACTGTGTCAGAATGAAAAGAATACACCTCTTCCTGTAGCACATACAGCAGCTGATAAGTGCTGGAAGACTTTATATTTTTAAATAGAAGTAAATTACAAATCTATATAATTTTATGAAACCAGTTGATTTGAAAGAAAAAGATTTCCCCTTTCAAAGCTTCTACTGGTCACATCCAATGCATAATCTGTTAATTTCACCAATGAACACGATCCAAGGGTTGTATAACCCTTGTTAGGAATCCTAAGTAGTTAATATAACATACTATCTATGTTTACACTGTCATATAAGTACATTTCCTCCAGTAGGTAACATCAGATGCTGCTCCTAAACTAAACCTAACCAGGATAAAGTTGGAAACAAATGTTATCACTTTTCATTGTCTCACTCCGACGTTTGGGTTGGAAATAGATTAAAATGCATATTGTATGTGTACATTTCAATAAGGAAAATGCCAAGAAGAAGATGCGCCTCAGGGTTTCTTGTATGTCAGATGATTAAGCCGCTGAGATTTACTGCCATTGGGTCATTATCAATGGCTCTTCCAGGTCATTGTATGCATAGCAAAGTTTCCGGCAATGTTTGACCTTTTGACAACACTGGAGGCTAAGATGAGTTCTTAGGGCATAAATAATCTCGTCTTAATTTGTTTGTTTGGAGCTACATAATATTTACAAATATAAAATCATTAGAATGCATGAAATAGCATCATGGAACAAAGCAAGGGAATTCAATGTAACATGGAATCTGCTACCCGGCTGGTACAGGAGACCACTGGGGCTACTGAGATCATATTAAAGGGGTAGTGCGGCGCTAAAAAATTATTGACAGAATAACACACATTACAAAGTTATACAACTTTGTAATGTATGTTATATCTGTGAATCGCCCCCTTCCCCGTGTCCCCCCCCCCCCCGCCCGTGTACCTGGAAGTGTTGGTGCATTATACATTACCTGATCCGTGTCGAGGGCCGTCCGCCATTTTGTGCAAAACGTCATCTTCGGACGGACGGCTGAATCGCTGCCGCTGTCCCCCCTCCGCCGCGTCACAACTGTGCTCAGCCGCGATTGACACGGGGAAGGGGGCGATTCACAGACATAACATACATTACAAAGTTGTATAACTTTGTAAAGTGTGTTATTCTGTGAATAATTTTTTACCGCTGCACTACCCCTTTAAAGACCTAGAAAATGTAATTTTCCCCCAGATATATAAAATCCTGTGTTCCCATACAATGTCCCTTGAATGTCTTAAAACTGTAGCTTATTGCCTTTCTATACTCCAGGTTTTGCCTTTATCCATCTATGATTACGGCCCTGTTCACACGTAGCAAACTAGCAGAATTCCGCGACGAAATTGTCCGCCACGGAATGTCATTAGCCTCCCTCTCATAATGTGAGTCTATGGGAGGCGCGCGCTGCTGTTCTCACAGCGTCTCTCCGCGCTGAAGAATGAACATGTTCATTCTTCAGCTCCCGGAGGGCATCAGCGCGCGCCTCCCATAGACTCCTATTATGAGAGGGAGGCTAACGGCATTCCGCAGCGGACAATTCCGTCGCGGAATTCTGCTAGTTTGCTAAGTGTGAATGTAGCCTTAAAGTGAGCAGGCACTTGGAGAGTCGCTTCAATTTATATGCACAAAAGAACCAGTGTAAACTGGTCTAATAATGACTCTTGATTACCCAAGTGCCCCAAAAAAGAAGTGTTTCTTAAATTATAGAAAATATACCAGGAACTAACACTCCTTTCTTCAGGGGTCAAACTAATCCTGCCTTTGATTGGTGGGGGCTGTGTGTGCAGAGAGAGACAGCAGAGGATAGGATAGAGAAAGAAGGGAAAGCACCTGATCCTGTGAGTGGAAAAAGAACAACACGTGACATATAAACAGTTAACCTTCTCCTTCAGCCGTGCATAAAAACAAGTGCTTTAGTGACACCTAGTGGAGAAAAAACACTAACTGCAATGGACACTTCACCCACCTGTGTTACCTTACTTCAACTGTAAAGCCTTGCTATGCTTCTTTTTAGCTTTTGGACCCAAATACATCAGGTCATGTGACAATATCTGAGTAGGTTCCTAAATTGGCAATCACCACTAGGTGAACTTGCAATATTATTATTGACAGTATGAAAAATGTTTACTGACACCGACCTCCTCCATCTACTGACCATCTGGGTCAGCAGGTTACTGGCCAGATGGCAACTCTACATGGCTATGGAATAGGAACTAATAGCTAATGCAACATCAAAAAATGCTGAATGGTCCTACAAAAAACAGGCAACTCTTGCAACTATATCAATGCAAACACTGAAAGTTATGGCACTAGGAATGTGGTGATGCAATTTTTTCCCATAAAGAATGCTTTTATTCTATAAAGGTAGTAAAATTTAAAGGGGCTGTCCTGTGTATATTAGTAATGTACCATGCTGCCAGGGCTAGAGTATACTTACCTATCCTACTGCAGCAACGTGTTCCCAGGCCACTCAGTCAGGAAATGACTCTCAGCACAGACAGTAAGTTCCTTACAGTGAACAATTTCAGTGACCTGGGGAGAAAGAAACAGTGCTAAAGTGATCAGGAATGGGACTATAGCTCTGATTGACAGACAAACATTTAAAATAATTGTCAGAATCAAAGAAATAGTTGTCCCGGTGCTGACATCAATGACAGCTAAAGAACGGATCAAAAAATTAAGTCTTTTTTTTTTTCTCCTTTTCCTTCCGTTTTGTTGAACTCCACTCTCAAGAATGAATTGGTCTTTTACTGGGCACATGCAGCAACCTTTATCTTCAACATCAACATGAGGGACACAGGAGTATCTAAAAACATGAAAAATACAGAGGACAAAAAGACTAGAGGAAGTACAAATATAACAGCACAGCGCCACCTGCTGTCCTGCTATTAAAAGTCCCACCAGCATACACTCCAGCCGTATCTGCACCCAGTATAATGTTCTTTTCTGGTGTTTTCTTCCCAGAAACTTCTTGATAGGGCTTACCATATATCAAAAAAATCGCCTGTGCTAAATATAAAGCAAGTAAAAAAAAAAAAAAAAACACTGGTAGAAACCACCATTACAATTTAGCAATTTTTTACATACATTTTAATGCACATAGAAAAGTCTTAAAGGGCATGTGTTGCCTAAATTCTCTTTTACTGATTACAGTCACATACTAAAAATAGTTTTTTTTTATCCTAATCTGTTTCTATTTTCAGTCTCTAATTATTTTTTTATTTTACTTTTTGTACATTGTTATGGGGGCGGCCATTTTGCCTATGCTGTTTTAACAGCATTTAGTGACATACTTTACTGTACGGTGCATCTATCTAGATTAGTCTGTTGCCTTGGGATAAAATTAAAACATTACTGAGCATGCTCTGTGACCTGTGAAGAGGTGATTCCACAGGGAGCTGCTATTGTCTCCTCTATCTACTGGTGTCCCATGATGCTGCAATGCTGTACAGATTGCTTTACTGCAGCCTTCAGGATTATTTTATAATATAGAGAGTAAAATGGAAAATTTTAAAAAAATTCACCAAACATATTTATCCAATAAATCATTTTCTGATCACACCCTAAATTACCCTAAAATACACAATAGTTAAAAAAAATTAAATTTTGCAACTTTTTGAAAAATCTCAGCAAAGACTTAGCAAAACGGCCATAGTTTTCCATTTACACGGCCATAGTTTTACATTTACACGGCCATATAGTGTCACATTTCTTTAAGAAAACAGTTCGTCTTTTTTGAAGACAATAATATACCACAGTGATTTTAGTCTGGAACAAATCTTATTTCTTTCCAACATTTTAATCTATTGAAGTTAGGAAAAATTTTAGCAGCCGGCTTTGCCTACACGCTGTTTGAAAACTGTTTACAGCGTATAACGAAGAAAGCAAAACAGAGCGCCAAAGGCCGGGCCGTGGAGATGGTGCATCACATTATTAATTAAAATACAAGTCAGCTTCATACAGAACTCGTAGCCTCTGGCTATCCAATGTGCTCCGCTTGATTGAATTGGGCAATGGCAGGAAAGGCATTTTTATTTTGTGCTAGGAGGCTTTAGGAAAATGTAAATCTGCTTTTCACTGCAACGTACGAAACCTCATATCATGGTACAAGGAAGCGGTGCATAAAACCAGCACAAATACAATCCACAGAAAGAGAGATATCAAAACAGAGTCATAGACAAAGTGTCCATGCTGCCCATCACAACCAACCAATCAATCCACATTCCTTCTGGAGGAGATCAGAAAATACTGGATCACTTCTAAAGATCCATTATAGTGGTCAATAATTGGTAAAAATTTACTTATTGTAAGTTATGATTAGAGTTGAGAAGACCTTCCCACCACCACCTTTAGCATTAAAGCGTCTCTGTCATTTACAATTATTGCAAAAATCAATAGTACAGGCGATTTTAAGAAACTTTGTAATTGGGTTTATTAGCCGAAAAATGCATTTTTATCATGAAAAAGCAGTTTGATGCTCTCCCCCCTGTCTTCATTGTTCTCATGGAGAGGAGAGGCGAGGGGTGGAGGGAAATGAGGCACCAAAACAGGACAACAAAGAGTTAATTTACAGTTACATCACCGGGGTCTCTCCTCTGAAGTCAGCACTGACCTCTCTGACCTATGAATACCGGCTTTCATACAGCTTCCACTGTGTAATCCTTTGTTCTCTGCTCTCTGCTGCCGACTAATCTCCCTGGCCACAGCGGTCTCTTCATTTCATCAGTCAATGGTGTCACCTGGCTGGGGCTTTACATCATTTGGGCACCATCACCTGGCTGGAAAGAGGGTCCATCTGCCACGAAGCCCCGCCAAGGTGACACCAATGAAATTAAACAATTATAGAGCAAGAAGAAGTTTTTATACAGGTATGTACCAAATCTTTAGCATCTAAACTTGTGAATGGTGTAGAGAACCGCACATAGAGTAATGGGGTGACAGTATCACTTAAAATCACTTATCACATATTGGTGGTTTAAAAGATTATTGCACGTACAGTGTATGTGCTCCTGAGCTCTTTACATATGGGGACAAAGACTCGCTGAGTTATACAGCAAACACCGAAAATAGAGAGAACCACATAATTGGCAAAATATTCCTAGGACAATTAAGCTCAGTTCCCAGGCCCGGCCAAAACCAACTCCAGCATGCCCAGGAATGGCCAAGAACTGCCTGGAACACTCAAACTCTGTTCAAAGAAGTAGAACCTGTCTTTGGTAGGAAACTATGTAACTTTTGGGTTCTATTGGCAACTGGTGACCAAATGTACTTATTACTTAGTTCTCCTCTAAGACCCTTTTGGGACCAAAATAAGTAAACAAAAGTTTATAAAAATATTAAAAAGAAAATTCAGTTCAAAGCAGCTGACTTTTCTCATTTATCATGTTCAAAATCTAAACAATAGAACAAATAAACATCTAAAAAAGTGTCTGACCTATTAAAATATCATGTTACGTACCCCGCAAGTGGTGGAATTGCTGTTTTTTCCTCACAGTGCCTACCAAATAGCTCAAAATGGTACCAACCGAAGGCAAACTAAAAAGCAGGTTAGAAGACCTGCTTTTATGTTGCCATATGGTCAAGGATGTTAATTTTCTTACCTTCATCCTCAGTGCTGTTTTTCATAAATCTTCCCTTTATTCATTATGCAACTCCGGGGCAGGACTACCACTCTCAGTGCACCAATGTGCCTCATGAATATAGAGATGGCCTTGTGTTCAGTGCACCAATCTGCCTCCTGAATATAGAGGTGGCCTTGTCTTCAGTGCACCAATGGGCCTCCTGAATATAGAGGTGGCCTTGTCTTCAGTGCACCAATCTGCCTCCTGATTATAGAGGTGGCCTTGTCTTCAGTGCACCAATGTGCCTCCTGAATATAGAGGTGGCCTTGTCTTCAGTGCACCAATCTGCCTCCTGAATATAGAGGTGGCCTTGTCTTCAGTGCACCAATGGGCCTTCTGAATATAGAGGTGGCCTTGTCTTCAGTGCACCAATCTGCCTCCTGATTATAGAGGTGGCCTTGTCTTCAGTGCACCAATCTGCCTCCTGAATATAGAGGTGGCCTTGTCTTCAGTGCACCAATCTGCCTCCTGAATATAGAGATGGCCTTGTCTTCAGTGCACCAATCTGCCTCCTGAATATAGAGGTGGCCTTGTCTTCAGTGCACCAATCTGCCTCCTGAATATAGAGGTGGCCTTGTCTTCAGTGCACCAATCTGCCTCCTGAATATAGAGGTGGCCTTGTCTTCAGTGCACCAATCTGCCTCCTGAATATAGAGGTGGCCTTGTCTTCAGTGCACCAATCTGCCTCCTGAATATAGAGGTGGCCTTGTCTTCAGTGCACCAATCTGCCTCCTGAATATAGAGGTGGCACTCTGCAGCAACTTATTATTGCAGAGCACTGGATGGATATTCAAGTGTAGGAGCAGATCAAGTAAAGAACTCCTGCAAAGTAAGGATGAGAACAATAACATGAAAACTGGTAGTGCCCTTAAAGGGTTAATCCTGAGAGAATTTTTTTTTGTCTGTGATAAATAGTGCAGGAGACTAAAAGTGTTACAGATATATTATTTATCTAATTTCATTGGGATCTATATACAATTCAGAGGGTACCGAGACAGCCCAATGGTGTCTCCTTGTCTTCTGTTGGAGATACAAGGATGGTATGCCAGTATTTTTTTTTTTTTTTTTTTTTTTAACAAAGTTAAGCTTTTCGGATAGTTTGAACATCATTGTTTAAAAGGACATAAGCCAATAGCTGTAACGTAAGAGAGACTACACCAGCAAAATGCAGAAAGTTTGGATCAGCAATTCCTGGAGGTGCTTGTCCTCTGGTGTTGTGTACCAGCTCATCTATAAAGGGTTATTAGTTACCTCCAGGGATGTTCCGGAAAGTACTGCCAGTGTCTGTATGTCTCTGCAGGGAGAATTCATCATAGGGGGAAAATTCTGAACAACTATGCTATGAAGTGGAGCCGAGGACAGCAACGGTAAGGAAGGTTCTGTGATGATTAGTTGCAGATACATTGGTCATTTCATACTAAAAACACAAAAGTGGTAAAGGACACATGCACCCCATCTGGAAGTTTCCGGATAATATACTCTACTTGGGTATAGCCACATGCATCCAGTGGAAAATCTGTGCCATTTCAGCGACGTTAGCAGAAAATTGACAACAAATTAGGGGAATTTTGTTGCAGATTTTCATTATGGATTACAAAGAGTTCACACACCATCAACATGCTGGCCAATAAAAATAGCCTGACTGTGTGTATGAACATAGACTAGAAAAGACAAAAATGGTTTAGAGTGAATGAATGGAAGTGTTATGTATCCGTACAGACCTGCATCCTATAATAGGAATCTGCAGTCCGATTGTGTGACCAGGAACCACTGTCTGCTGTGCTGCCTGGTTGTGAGACTCCATCACTCATGCAAGTAAATGGGGGCACATTGCGATTCAACCATCTGGATGGATTTGATGACTTGGCTGAATTTAAAATTTTTCTATGATGACAAGCAAAAAAACAGGTAGGCTTTGAAATTGTAAAAGCAGGGTAAAATATGAGAATATTTACTGATATGAAATCAATCTATCTATCTATCTAGCTGTTGATCTATCTATCTATCTATCTATCTATCTATCTATCTATCTATCTATCTCCTATCTATCTATGTCCTATCTATCTATCTATCTATCTATCTATCTATCTATCTATCTATCTATCTCCTATCTATCTATGTCCTATCTATCTATCTATCTATCTATCTATCTATCTATCTATCTATCTATCTATCTATCTATCTATCTATCTTCTATCTATCTATCTCCTATCTATCTCCTATCTATCTATCTCCTATCTATCTATCTATCTATCTATCTATCTATCTCCTATCTATCTATCTATCTCCTATCTATCTATCTATCTATCTTCTATCTCCTATCTATCTATCTATCTATCTCCTATCTATCTATCTATCTATCTATCTATCTATCTATCTATCTCCTATCTATCTATCTATCTATCTATCTATCTATCTATCTATCTATCTATCTACTATCTATCTATATATCTCCTATCTCTCTATCTATTATCTATCTATATATCTCCTATCTCTCTATCTATTTATCTATCTATATATCTCCTATCTATCTATCTATCTATCTATCTATCTATCTATCTATCTCCTATCTATCTGTCTATCTATCTATCTATCTATCTATCTATCTCCTATCTATCTATCTATCTATCTATCTATCTATCTATCTATCTATCCATCCATCTCTTGTTTAGTTAGCAGTGAAATTGTGTTTACCTCTATGACCCTGTATTAGGTTTGGTAAGAAGGAAAGCTATTGTTTATACAGGGAGATTGCCACCACTAGTCTGTTTTACATTCATGGAAAAAGAAATGCAATTTACCAAGTACTTTTTGAAATGCATGGATAATATCGGGTGATATCCTATCAGGCAGATCATACTCCAATCCAACCCAACTACAGCAGGTAAATCTCAGAGAACCATCTATAAAAACTGTAAGCAGTCTTGTAGTAGTGAGGTTAATGACACAACTGAAATACCACTGTCCGCAAATCACAGCTAAACTGAGCCGATCATCTCTCTGCCACTATATATATATATATATATATATATATATATATATATATATATATATATATAGTATATATATGGACGGCTGTCATTTTGAGTCCAAATAATCATGCCCATAAAATAACGGCCATTATATGGGCTCAAAATGATAGCCATCCTAAAAGTCAGTCATCAAACAACCCCCAAAAAAAGATGCTGTGTGACCACGGACCTCAGGGTATGTTCCCACTGCGGGATTTTAGCAACATAAAGCAGCCATCTATTGATTATTACTGGGTATAGAGCAACATTGGGATGGGGTTATAGGGACAAAACACCTATCACAACATTGAGTTGGAGCATATGGTTATGTTCACACTTGGTTTAACAGCGTCCGTTGCATAACAGTGGACGGCATTGCATAGACTTCAGTGCAATGCTGCCTCGGCAGTAAAGAACGGACGCTGATTCCATTGCAATCAGTGTCCGTTCTTTACTGAAAAATGTTGTGTGAACATAGCCATACAATGACGGCTGTTGGTACATTATCCTACTACAGGCCCTTTCGGTGTGGTTCTTTTTTTAATTTAGTAGTAAAGACAGTGAAAGGACAGCGGAGAAAAAAACATGTGAACAACTTTTTAAAAAATTCAGTTATAATTCAGATTTTTAAAATTTTTTTTAAGTGGACGCCTTTTCTCCTTTTTTTTCACTTAGAGTGAACATAGACTAACGTTGTGCAACCTGCGATATCCCAGGCTGAAATTTGATACATTGCTTTGTATTTTATTTAGTTTTTGCAAAGTCACATAAATAGATTTTATTGTAGATTAATAATCAAAGTAAAATCTTCGGACCCTTAATGTCATCCATCCAATGGCCAGTGTAAGGTCTGGTCTGCACTCTTTTGTTACTGGGTGATGTGTGACATGTAATATACTGAGCGCCTCTAGAGGGCGCTATTGTACTTAGACAAAAACTACATTCAATACAACAGTACTTGCCTGAAACAGACACCAAGGTGGATTATTTCCATGCAACTTTAATCCTATTCATTTTTGGTCAGTTAGATTATTGTAGACTTTGCAATCGTGCAGGTTTGCTATTTGTAGGGTACAAATTATTGCAACTAAAAATCCTATGTGGTTGTGTAACAGATTTGCTTTTTTCCTTCAATCTGTGGCTATGTTCACACAACGTAAAAAATATTTAAAACGCGGTTGATTTTCATATTTAAAATAACGTCCGTTTTTGCCGAGATTTAACTGACTGCAATGCAATGCATTGACGTCAATGGGAAGACGGACGTCCAATGCACACAGAGTATTAAATAACGGTCGTTTTTCTGCGGGCGTCAAAATAATGAACATGATCATTATTGTTGGACGTCTTTTGCAAACAGTGGACGTTTTTTATTTGTAGTTCACACACAGTTTTCCTTTTGTCACCGTTCTGTCTCCGTTTTTACTATTAAATTCAATGGACTTTTCAATTAAGCCGCACCCAAAGTCCAATTAGTAACCCCGAACTAGAATAATGTACAAACACCAGTCATTGCACTAAGGGGAGGTCAGGCCGCTAAATAACGTCCATTATTTTAGACTCAAAATGATGAACATCATTTTAAACGGAGATGAAAAAACGTCGTGTGAACATAGCCTATGGGAGATCAGGAAAAAAAAAATTTGTTACTATGCATAAAAATAAAAAATTTAAATCTTGAAATATTCCAATTCTCACAGTGGCTGCTAGCGCACTCACAATCGGCAGAGGTTTACCTTTTTTTTTTTTTTATAGCTAACTCTATACTCTATTTGCAGCTGTTTCATCTTAGCAAAATCTGCTGTCATGTTGCATTCACAATGCACAGATGTTGTATGTGCCATATCCACAGGTCACCGCCAGAGAGGCTTTTTCCTGTCCAGTAGTCCATTAACCCCTTAACGACATCGGGCGTACCTATACGCCCCCGCAGGGTGGGCTTTAACGCAAACGGGCGTATAGGTACGCCCGATGTTTCCCCGATCGCTGTGTGTTCACACACAGCGGTCGGGGAAGATGGCCTGCTATAAATCATAGCAGGCCATCTTAGCTTCACGGCACGGGGGGTGGTTAACACCCCCCGTGCTTACGATCGCCGCTATAGATCAGATCAGGTGTCCGAGGACGGCACCGACCGCCATTACTGTAAAAAGTAATGGTGGTCACCGTGCCACCGGCGATCGGGCCGGTGGCACGCCGATCAGAGTCCCACAAAATAGTAAATACCTGCCCTGGACCCCTCAGCTAGGTAGCCGAGGGGTCCAGAGCAGGTATTTGTACATTACTCACCTGTCCCGGGCTCCTGATCGGCGTCTTCCGGGTTCGCGGCGTCCTCGTGTTCGTTCGGGTCTTCGGCTTCCTCCGTGACGTCACGTTCGGCTTCTCTCGGCTATTTTCGGCTCCAGCGTCGGCTTTTTCCATATTTTGCGCTCTGCTGCCCTCTAGCGGCTGATATGTGTAATACACTTATCAGCAGCTACAGGGATGTTCAGAATGTAGAAAAAGTTTTGTTTTTTTTTTTCAAATTTTTTTTTTCTATTTTCCGCACCCTATCGCCGCTGAGTGTTGATCAGCATCGCACGAAAGTGCGCTGCTAATCAGCAACTCCTCCTTTTTGGCGTAGGGTGTTTTTTTTCTATATTCTACTGCCACGGTCTGCTTATAAGTGCCGCACATAAGTGCGTCATTTATCAGCAACTCCTTTGTTGGCGTAGTTTTTTTTTTTTATACTTACTGTAAAAAAAAAACACGTAAAAAACACTACATTACACCACACTACATTAAATAAAGTTTGACACTACACCACTACATACCCCATATACTAGTCCCCATATAAAGATGGCCCCCAGGGTGTTTTCGGTGTCGGACGCATACGTTATTGCCTCCGACACCGAAACAGCCAGTGAGGATGAATGGGGGGATCCTTCTTTCCTCCATTCATCCTCATCATCCTCATCATCCAGTGACGTGTCTGGGGGTAGCGTAGCGTACGCTGCCCCCCAGACACGTCTTTTCCGCCAGTACCGTCCCAATAAGAGATCACGGTATGGCGTGAAATTCTACAAACTGTGTGAGTGTACCTCAGGGTACACTTACAGATATAGGGTACGTGCACACTGCAGAATGGCGAAGGATAACCCTTTGTGCATTCCGCAGCTGGCACCCGCCGGCGGACTGATGCGGGCGCATGTCTCCACCCGTGTCATAGACTCCATGTTATGCATGGGCGGATTCCATCGTCCGTCCAAAGAATGAATACGTTGGACAGAGAGCGGAATCCGCCCGTGCATAGAATGGAGTCTATGACACGGATGGAGACGTGCGCCTGCATCAGTCCGCCGGCGGGTGCCAACTGCGGAATGCACGAAGGGTTATCTGTCGCGATTCCGCAGTGTGCACGTACCCTTAGAGTGTATGTAGGAAGGGACACCCGAATCCAGCCCCAGATGCCCCCAGATGCCCCCTCCCCCCCATCCTCGGAACAAGTGGGAAGATCGTCCGGGAACTGATCTTCCCACTGCTGGATAAAGGTTACCACCTGTACGGGGATAACTTTTATACCAGCACCCCCTCTTCCGGTCCCTCGCTGCCCTGTAGCTTGCGGCACGATCCGAACATATCAGAAGTAGTAATAGCGCCCTAATATTTAGCAGCCATGGAGCGGACCCAGCGCTTCTGAATATGTGGGACCCCGTATCGCACCAGGGCAACATTTTCCAGGTGACGTCCCCCACACTGGAAAACAGGAGACCCCAGAAGAAGTGCAGAGTGTGGAGTAACAGGGGGATCAGGAAGGACACCATTTTCCAGTGTGACACCTGTCCTGATCACCCCGGCCTCTGCATACTGGATCGCTTCAAGGCGCACCACACGTCACTGGGGTTCTACATTATCTAAATTCTGTCCCTTATTCCTATTTCAGGGGTCACGTTGGTCCGGGGATTATTCTGATCGCCATTATGGAGTCGGGAAGGAATTTTCCCCTGTGATGAGGCTACTGTCGTCTGCCTCACGAGGGGTTTTTGCCTTCCTCTG